>NC_090752.1:87235772-87250772 GCF_036898095.1 Palaemon carinicauda | reverse complement strand
CATGAAAAATCTCTTTTATAATTGATTCATCTTCAGTCTTTCATACGCCTCGTTCGAAGAGTTTGGAGAGAGAGAGAGAGAGAGAGAGAGAGAGAGAGAGAGAGAGAGAGAGAGAGAGAGAGAGAGAGAGAGAGAGGGAGAGAGAAGAATTATTTTGAAATAGTAGAGATATAATAGAAATTATGAAGAAATTGAAGTAACTAAAACAGGGCACTAAGAAAAATAATATTGGTCGCAAGACACTCCAGGAATTATCTTCACAAAGCAGTTAACTGATTGATCTGTGTTACCCTGGTGTAACATCAACAAATTTTACTGACTTCGAAAATAAAATCATGCTGCTTTCCTTAGAAATTTTAAATCTATTGGCAATGTTTTAAGACTGGCAACCCATTATCTACGTGGAAAAAAATTGTTTCCCTGATTTGATTGTAACAATAACCTTATACATAATCTTTATTTTGTCACCGTTTGGGGCATGGTTTTGATAAACGAACGAAGTATATGATTATCTACTCTCAGAGTTAGGTGAAATAAAAAGTGTTGATGTCATTCAAAGCCCTCTCAAAGTATCTGTAATTTTTTCATCTTGTAATAGAGGGCAATTATGGAATATATTTATTCAAGTAAAGTTTCGTATTGTTAATCACGATGCACAGGGGATGACACTCACAGATGTCAATGTAGTAAGTTTTGTGTCTCATATATTTTTATGAAACTGGCATGGGCACTATAGAATGTATGTATGACGCCAAAATAATCCTAAAGTTCTCTTATAAGCTCTAAAAATTATACTTCTTCCTGGGAGAGTATTGAACCAGAACTTTAATAGGGCCAGTTATTACGCTCTCGTAGGAAGTCTCTATGCCTTAACATTGAAGATCCACATAACTGGAGGATCTTTGATTGAGTGCCTGTATGGTAAACATAAAATCACTAGTAAATTATACTCGTGCACCGAAAATAGCTCCTTTCAGAGTGTTAGGTCCATGGCATTTGAAATGGCGAATAACAAGTTGATATTTGTTTGTCTCTTGCCTGCGGTATTAAGGCACAATGAGACCTGATAGTAGAGAGAGAGAGAGAGAGAGAGAGAGAGAGAGAGAGAGAAGAGAGAGAGAGGAGAGAGAGAGAGAGAGATTTTGAGCTGTTCTTGCCATATTCAATTTGCCTTAACCTTGCAAAGGTGATGCTGTTTGATTTGAGCCTTATGCAAATCCCGGCACCAACATACAGTTAATCACGCTGCCTCTCGGGTTAACATTGCAACTCCATCTAAATTAGGTCGTTAGCGCAGCCACTTAGCCCTGGCGCACTGTGCCCCGATGCATCTGGATATTAATAACTGCCCACGAGAGACGGCTGTGTAATGCATCTGTTATGGAGCGGCAGATGCCCTTTCGTGCTATTATCCTTTATCGTATTGTGATGGGAAGGAATCAATACCATCTACCATCGTAAGCAGCTGTGTTCACATTCAGTTAAATGGCCTATTTATATCAGTCGTATAAGCGTTGTGTTGTAATGTTCAAATATGTGAGGAAAAGGACACTTTTAATTAATATCGTCCAAAAACTCGGTTGTAATTTCTACTCATAAGCTTATTTAATCCTTCATAGTATTTTCACATCTATTTTGATAAACCTTTATCATCATCATCATTATTATTATTATTAATAATATTATTGTTATTGCTGTTACTAGCTAAGCTACAACCCTAGTAGGAAAAGCAAGATGCTTTAAGCCCAAGGGCTCTAACAGGGAAAAATAGCCCAGTGAGGAAAATAAATAAGGAAATAAATAAACGATCTTAGATATAATGAACAATTAAAATAAATCATTTTAAAAGCGAAACATCATTAAGAAGGATATTTCACCTATAAACTATAAAAAGGCTTATGTCAGCCTGTTCAACATAAGAACATTTACTGCAAGTTTGAACTTTTGAATTTCTATCGATTCAATTACCCGATTAGGAACGTCATTCCAGAACAAAGACTGGCCTTTTAAACGATAAAATGAGAATTATTCTGCAAAGTAATAAAGTTTTGTGAAGATACTTAATATTCTTAGGCTCAAAATCCAATGCACTTGAAGAATAAAGACATTGCAGGCCAGACACTTAATCAGATTTGATAACATTGATTGAAATATTGTAGTTTGTGGTTGGAATAATAGGAATTTTAAATCTTGTTTTGTATTCCTATAGCCCATATCATTGGGAGTTGCTCTTTTCGATTAATAATGAATCAAGAATCATAAGAGTAAGTTTTGATTAACTCAATTCACGAGAAATCAATGTAAACCAATATAATTCTTTTCTTGACTTCACTGTTGCTCTCTCTCACTTTTTACTCGTCTTCTGAAGAGAGGAAATCTTCATTGTTAATCTCTCCCAGTTGATAATAAGAGAGAGAGAGAGAGAGAGAGAGAGAGAGAGAGGAGAGAGAGAGAGAGAGAGTGCTCGTTCATTTTGTGGGCGAGTTTAATTATGTTTTGAGGTAATATCTTAAGTTGATATACTGTAATTAGTGTTACTCAGCAAAAATAAATAAAAATGGTAATCAAAAATCAAAATGTTTCCCAAATGTAAGAAACTGTAGAACAAAATGGATTTGATGACTGCCCGGTGCTGATGATCATCACAATCCTATTTGATAGGAAAAATCATCTTTTTAGTTTCGATATTGTATGAATTTTAGGTGGAATATATCTTTTGATATCTGTATATAGATTAGGAACCTTAAATAGAACACCACGTGAGACTTTCAATTAAATTATAAAGATGGTTTCGTAATGGAAAGTCTGTAAACAATCATGGGATAATTGTTTACCTTTGTCATCCTTGTGCGCTTTTTAACTCTGGTGACGTTGTCTGCAATTTTATTCGGTCATTCTTACTAATCTCACATAGCTTTTTTTCTTTTCATTAAAGTTTTCATACATCGGTTGTGTTGTATATTCATATATTTATATTTTTTATTAATAAAGCGATAAACAGACAATCATCTCAAATAGAAACAACCCCTTGGGGGGAATTAACTGTCGTTCATAAAATGATTTCTTTCTTGAAAATAGTTACACAGAGAGAGAGAGAGAGAGAGAGAGAGAGAGAGAGAGAGAGAGAGAGAGAGAGAGAGAGAGAGAGAGAGAGAGAGAGAGAGAATGAATATATGAATATCATCAGCTGGAACATTGATAAGAAAGTCTTTTTGATTATTGCCAATAAACCCAAGAGTTTCGAGATGCATATCAGCTTCCTCGTAACGTGACCCAAGAGAAATCAAAGGATATCGAAATTCATTCTTCCTTTTTGTTCCGTATTTTTCATTTTCTTCATCTTGTTTTATAGAAAAAAATCTAGGAAAGAGATAATTAGAATGGTCTTATGTGTGGATTTTGTCAGTTAAGACAGATGTATCTTTTTGATAATGCTTGATTTATGATCGGTGCTATTATTATTATTATTATTATTATTATTATTATTATTATTATTATTATTATTATTATTATTATTATTCCCAGCTGATTCCATTTTTATATGGGGTCGCTGTTGCGGATGAGCCGTTTCCATCTTTTTCTATTCTGCGCTTCTGCCTCATTAATCCCCTTCTCCTGTAAGTCTCCTCTCACACAGTCCCTCCATCTCTTCTTGGTCTCCCTCTTCTTCTTCTTCCTTGAACCTCCATCTCCATAGTATGTCTCCCAACGTGGTCCTCATCTCTCCTCATCAGGTGTTCATACCATCTCAGCCTCTCTTCCTGCACTTTCTTTGATATTTCCACCACCTTTGTCGACCCCCTTATGTAGTCATTTCTTATCCGATCCTCTCTTGTCACCCCAGACATCCACCTAAGCATTTTCATTTCCGCCACATCCATCTTCTTCTCCTCTGTCTTCCTCATGCTTGCTGTTTCCGTTCCATACAGCATTGCTGTTCTCACCACTGTCCTATGAAATTTTCCTTTTAACTTCAGTGGTATTCTTTTGTCACAAAGAACTCCTGAGGCTGCTCTCCAGTTGTTTCAGCCTGCCTGTACCCGATGTTTAACTTCGACTTCCATACCTCCTCCTGCGTTTACAAAGGATCCCAAATGCTTAAACTTATTAACTCTCTTTATCTGTTCGCCCCTAAGATGAATACTTACTCTATCATCCCCCTCACTGGTGGTACACATATATTGTCTTAGATCTACTTATTCTCATTCCTCTGTCCTCCAGTACTTGCTTCCAACTTTCTAATTTCATTTCCAGATCTTCCCTGCTCTCTGCGCACAGAAAAATATCATCAGCATAGAATATGTTCCATGGTACTGCCTCCCTTACCTCTTCTATCAAAACGTCCATCACTATGTTAAAGATAGATGGGCTCAGAGCTGACCCTTGGTGTAATCCTACTCTCACCTCAAAACCCTCTGTCTCCCCAGCACTGCTCCTAAATCTAGTAAATACGCTACGGTACATCTCTTGTGTCAGTCGAACGTACTTCTCTGGCACCCTCCTCTCCCTCAGACTCCTCCATACCTCTTGTCTTGGGACTCGGTCATAAGCCTTTTCAAGGTCAATGAATACTACATGCAGGTCTCTTTGCTTTCCCCGGAATTTCTCCATTAGTTGCCTCAGACAAAATACACCATCTGTTGTTCCCCTCCCCTTCATGAATCCCATCTGCTCTTTACCTATTTCTACTTCTTCTCTTAGTCTGTCATCTATCATCCTTTCCAGTATCTTCAAAGTGTGGGACATCAATTGAATACCTCTGTAATTCCCACACTCTTGGACATCACCTTTCCCTTTAAGGATTGGGATCAATATTCTCCCACGCCACTCATTTGGTATCTTTTCCTGCTCAAAAATCTTTATCATGAGATCGTACAGTATATCCACTCCTTCATCTCCTAACGCTTTCCATGCCTCCACAGGAATCATGTCTGGCCAGTTGCCTTCCCATTCTTCATCTTCCTCAGTGCATTTATTACCTCTTGCCTAGAGAAACTTATTACCATGCCAAACTTCACCAGTCCATCCTCCCTTAATAATCTATCATTTTCTTCATTTAACAGCTGTTCAAAATATTCTTTCCATCTCTTTACAATGTCTTCCTCCTTTCTAAGTACTACACCATCTTGATCTTTTATTTGTTTGATGTGTGTAATATCTTTGGTGCTCTTATTTCTGGTCTTCGATAGCTTGATCATCTTATTTAATCCTTCCTTTGTCCCCAGCTCATTATACACACCATCATATGCCCTAGCTTTAGCTTGGGCTACTACCTTTTTCACCACCTTGTTTTTCTCTCTGAACCTCTCTCTGTCTTCCCCTGACTGTGACTCTTCCCATCTCTTGTTTCCCTCCTTATCTTTTACAACTTTCTCAATTATTATTATTATTATTATTATTATTATTATTAGCATTGTTATTATTATTATTATTATTATTATTATTGTTGTTGTTGTTGTTGTTTTTATTATTATCATTATTATTATTATTGTTATTATTATTATTATTATTATTATTGTTATTATTATTATTATCATTGTTATTATTATTATTATTATTAATACGGGATACGTAAAGCAATCTTTCAAAGAGGAGAAAGCCCAATTATGGAAATAGTAAAAAAAATTGAAAAGTAAAGTGAATTGTTTGAATGCACCGACAACAACTTGCTAGTTAATTCAATACAGAGTTCATTACCAGGTTTAAGTGGTCATGAGGTTCGAAGGATGCACTTATTTCTCTTAAGTAAACTTCAACTTAAAATCAGGCAAAATCAGATCGGTAATCTGCCAATAAAGTTGTGAAAGGTAATTAGAAAAAAAAATTCTATATACTTTATCGTCCTTAAAATATCATGCAGACTGTTTAGGTTTCAGAATTAACAATTACATAAGGGTTACAGTTTAACTTTTGTAGGGAATTTTTGTTTAAATGGAGGAGAATGAACAAATATAATTCAATCAGGAAATTTGTTAATATAGCAAACATTTGAATAGCTAGTCGGAAGGAATCCATCCTTTGATATATATTTATGTACCGAATTATTATTATTTTTCCCCTCCCTTTCATTACAACAGAAACAGCACGTAATGTCAGCAAAAGTAATAGCAACAACGTTAAAAGCAGCAGAAGCAGCAGCAAGAATAGAGCCAGCATCGGTGTCTGCCATCTGGGGGGGGTAAGTAAACTTGATTTCCCAGAATTGTCATTGGTATAGCTGTTGAGCGAAGGCGCAGGCCAACTCAGTCTTCATTACCTCGTTCGGTAGAACTTTACCCACGCTAAGTTAAATTTGTTGAAACATTTTATGCTCCATTGTGCCTAGCTGGAATTATTCGTATTTTGTTTTTTCTTATTTGGTTTTAATTGGGTTTAATGCAATTAGTGCATCCTGGGATAATACAGAGTTAAGCTGCGTCTACTGTATAAACTAGAGGGGCATTCAACAGAGATCATGCCTTTGGCACGCCAAGCAGTTTTATTTTACTCTAAGTTCCGCTGCTTACTTATACTTCAATATATTATCTTCAATTGAACACTTAATGAATTTATTCTTGGATCATATCCCACATGGCCACAATGTTTTGCTGAAATTGGTCTTGTAGTTTTTGCGTGATGTTGTTAACAAATAAAAAATAAATATCTACCTTTTAGGCCACTTAACATTGCGATAATTTTCAAAGTACGGCTATGTACTTGTACTGTGATGTACTTTATCCAAAATGTTTCATATTCATCGTTGTATCATACCCAACATGACTACCAATTTTGATTAGAATTGGTACAGTAGTTTTTGTGTAAAGTTATTCACAAACCATGGCAGGGATGAATGAATATACTTCGCAGAATCTTCGATTTTGGCGAAGGCAATTAGTTACAAGTGTATGAAGAATTGTTGTATTTATTCTACTCTTTTCTACATTTATCAAACCCTAAATTTTATTTTTAATGCTTATAATTATATTAGTTGATGTTCAGCGAAATTACTAATTAATGAAATAAAAATCATTATTCAAAGGTAGTATATGTATATAATATATAACATTAAATGTTTGATATCACCGCCAACGCGAAAGAACTGAAACGTTTTTTTTTTCTTCTTTTTTAATAGATAATACATCGACTTTATTTTGATTTAGATGGTGTAATTCAGAGTGGGTTTACCTTAACGTGGTGAAAGGGTTTGCATATCGCAAAGCTGTACTTGTCAGGGCCCCCCATACTAGGTTTGGGTTGCTGGAAGCGATCAGACAAAAGTCTCCCACCATCATCAGTCCGCACTGGCCAGTGTGGTGAAGGAAACTGGCCAAACCCCATACATGAATGAGGACTTGTGTAAGGCTTCTGACCTGCTGTGGACTAGAAATAGCTGCTTTTGTTATTATTATTTTGGTTCGGCGGCAATTTCAGATATTTTCTGATGAGAGTTTCAGCCCTTTAGACACCCTAATGCCTCGGTCAAACTAATATTTTCTTTATAATTGATTAGTCAAGTAATGAGATTTCGAGAATATATCATTATTATTATTAGCATTATTATTATTACTAGCTAAGCTACAACCCTTATTGGAAAGGGAGGACGTTATAAGCCCAAGGGCTTGAACAAGGAAAAATAACTCAGTCATGAGAAGAAAAAAAAATAGATAAACTTCATGAGAAGTAATAAATAATTAATATAGAATGTTTTAAGATCAGTAACAACGTCAGAATAGATCTGTCATATACTGTATACATTAGGAAGAGATTCTAGTAACATGTGCAGCAAGTCTTCAATATTGGTGACGAAATGGAAACTCCATATGCGCCATGAAAAGCATCTGGGACTAATTTTGCATCAGTATAAAAAAGTAGGCTGTTTAAAGTTTAGATTCAATGAGATAAAAGATTTACGTCGTAACCTACATCTCCCTTATATAATAAAGTACAAGTATCTGGCTATTTATATATATATATATATATATATATATATATATATATATATATATATATATATATATATATATATATATACACACACACAGTGATGCCTCAGGATACGAAAGTAATCCGTTCAGGATACGGATTTGTATCCTGATTTTTTCGTATCCTGAGTCGCGTTTTACATGTAAATAGCCTAATCCGTTCCAAGCCTTACGAGAAGACACCTTTTCTTCCATAAACACGCTAAACTGTAGTAATAAACATGCAATGCAGCCATTTCTATCATTCAATAAATAACCCAACCGTTAAAAACAGCCTAATCCATTCCAGAAACCACTATGAGATTATTCAATAATGTAGTTATAGCCTAGTTATCCCCCCAAGCCCTAAGAAAACGGTCCGTTTTCTTTACTACTGTATAAAAGTTACGGTACTGTATGTAAAGCATTTGGATCAGTGAAGGTGTATTGTTACCTGTACGTACACCTAAATCAAGGATTGATACTCTGGAAAAAAAGGTTACAGTTAATTAGTGTAACAAAAAAGTTGAAACTTACCTTTTGATTGAGACGATGTCCGATAGCGAAGTCGCGGCAGAGGAGGATGGCATAAGGCAGAAAACGTAACAAGTGACAGACTACGTACAGTAATTTACACACTTAACACATTAACACTTAAACTTTACGAAATAAAAAAATGGCAGAAATAATTAACACTTAACATTACGTATGGAAAACTATAAAATGAAAGAAAAAATTACTTTAACACTTAAAGGTAACATAAAACTTAAAATTGAATTTTTTTTTTTGCTTTTTTATAACTTTACGTTTTTCATATTTTCTAAATCTCTTCTACTTCTTCATCACTTTCTTTTTTCTGTTTCTTTTCTTTACTTTCACCTTCTAATTCTTCATCCCTTCCTCTTTTCTGTTTCTTTTCTTCACTTTCACCTTCGTCTTGGCCTGCTAATACCGCTGGCCTCTTTAATAAGAAACTATCCATTGAAGCTTGTTTCTGCCTACTTTTCAACACATTTCTAAAATGCGTTAGGCAAACGTCATTGCAGTGTTGAAGCGCACGGTTGGTATAAACTTTTTCTGGATGTTCCTTTTCGACGTAGTCTGCCATTTTATGGAAACATGCGAGAATTTCCTTGATGTCTGCTGTTTTCAAAGGTGTAACATCCTCCTCATCACCGCTAGAGAACTGCTCTTGAACATCACTCACTTGCATCGTCTCCAACTCCTTCAGGTCGTCCGTCGTCAACTCCTCGTGGTGCTCCTCGATAAGTTCATCTATATCCTTGGCGCTAATTTCCAGCCCCATGGACGTACCAAGATGTACGATGTCAGCCACCTCAAACTGCTGAATGGGTTCAGGATCGTCAACGATCTCGGCTTCGCCTCCAGGCTTCCCGAACCCCTCGAAGTCTCGTGCAGAGACAGCATCAGGCCACAGCTTCCTCCAAGATGAGTTCAGGGTACGCCTCGAAACTTCTTGCCAAGCGAGATCAATGAGTTTGAGGCATATCACAATGTTAAAGTGATCTTTCCAAAATTAACGCAGAGTGAGGTTTATACTCTCTGTGACTTGGAAACATCTCTGGAGGAGATGTTTCGTGTATAATTTTTTGAAATTTGAAATAACTTGCTGGTCCATGGGCTGGAGGAGAGGGGTGGTGTTAGGCGGTAGATATAGGACCTTTATGAAGGAATACTCGGCCAGAAGATATTCCTCGAGGCCAGGAGGGTGAGCTGGAGCATTGTCCAACACCAGCAGACATTTCATAGGGAGGCGCTTTTCTTCCAAATATTTTCGGACAGTCGGAACGAAGCAGACATTCACCCAATCAATGAAAAGTTGCCTCGTTACCCAGGCTTTAGTACAGTGAACCCTCGCTACTTCGCGGTTCGACCATCGCGGATTCACCACTTCGCGGATTTTTTCCATAACCCATATATATACAGTAATATATATATATATATATATATATATATATATATATATATATATATATCTAAAGTAGGAAGATGTGATGTAGTTCTAAGGGAAAAGTATGGGAAATATGTCTGGGTAATAAGCAAAGCTCTACCTCCAGTTTGTTTCTTCATTATGATCAGAGATAAATGTAAACAAAACATTGGTTGCCATTTTTTATCGTGCTTTTAAGCGTGTTTAGGAAATGCATGATATAAAATCACCTTTAATATTTGTGCCTGTTTTAGTTTAGGGTACTGTAGTACATGCATTAAGTGTTCTGTACATTAAAGGGTAGTTTGTTAACAGAACTACGTACAAGGGAAGGTTTTAAAAGTCTGAATATACATGTTGAATAAATAGGTAAATATGGTGTCACTACTTCGCGGATTTTCACCTATCGCGGCCGCGACTGGAACCTATCTACCGCGATAAACGAGGGTTCACTGTATTCGCCCTCCACATCACGGGAAGGTTCTCCTTGATGACTTTGTGGGCTTTGAAGGCTCGGGGATTTTCTGAATGGTACACCAGCAGGGGCTTTATCTTGCAGTCCCCGTGGCGTTTGCACAAAAAGCAAGGGTAAGCCTGTCCTTCATAGGCTTATGTCCGGGTAGCCTCTTCTCCTGCGCCGTGATGAACGTCCGACGAGGCATTTTCTTCCAAAAAAGTCCAGTTTCGTCGCAATTGAAAACTTGCTGCGAACTGTAGCCTTCCTGCAGAGTCAACTCGTTGAACGTTTTAACAAAGGCTTCGGCGGCCTTCGTGTCCGAGCTGGCTGCCTCCCCATGCCGTACCACTGAATGAATGCCAGTCCTTTTCTTGAATTTCTCGAACCACCCACGAGAAGCCTTGAACTCTGGGGGTTCCTGCTGGGATGTTCCTTCTCCTGCCCTTTCTTCGGCCTGAGAACGCACGAGATCACCGAAAATGGCGGAGGCCTTCTGGCAAATTGTAGTCTCAGTGATGGTGTCTCCTGAGATCTCTTTGTCCTTGATCCACACAAGAAGCAGCCTCTCCATCTCGTCATGCACTTGGGTTCTCTTGTTGGAGAAAATAGTGACGCCCTTAGAAGGTGTCGCTGCTTCGATGGCCGCCTTCTGCTTCAGGATGGTGCCTATCGTAGATGGATTCCGGCCATACTCCTTGGTGATCGCACTTAAACGCATGCCAGACTCGTACTTTTTTACGATTTCAAGTTTCGTCTCCATCGAGAGCATCGTCTTCTTCTTCTTTCCTTCGGCAACATTCTTGGGACCCATGGCTACAGTAATACGTAATATAATACATTACGTACGTTATATACAGTATTATGTATAGTAAACACTAATACAGTACAGTGCACAGTAACGAATGTTTAATAACGATAACATGTGGCGTACGAATGTACTGTATATTAACACTACGTCAAACAAGCGAAAGCACACAATGTCTGTTAACGATACTGCGGTCGGAACGAAAAGAGAGAGAGAGAGATGAACGCCCATGTTAAGCAAGCTGGAATAGTTGCCGACCAATAGGAAAGCAGGATCTTATGGCGTCAGCTAGTGTCTGAGTAGGGAGATAACCAATGGGTGAGCAGGAGGCTGTAAGTGAGTCTACCCAAGTTCAAAGTCTGGTGGCGCGCGCTTTTTAAAATTACTCTCGGCGAAGAGTTGGGATCTCGTAAGGTTTTCGTATCCTGAAATTTTATTCGTATACTGGGGCATAAAAATCTTCGAATCACTTTTCGCATCCTGAATTTTTCGTAAGCAGAAACTTTCGTATCCAGAGGTATCACTGTATATATATATATATATGTATATATATATATATATATGTATATATATATACTGTATATATATATAATACATATATATATATATACATATATATATATATATACATATATATATATATACATATATATATATATACATATATATATATATATATATTTATATATTTATATATAGTGACGATCTATCGCTGAGGCATTCGATGTATATATTTGTCACTAAGCTGGAGGAAGGATCACAAAAACGAAATTTTGTTGGACTAGCGCTTTCGTATTTTCATACCTCTTCAGGTACGAAAGCGCTAGTCCAAAATATTTCGTTTTTCTGATCCTTCCTCCAGCTTATTGATATTTATTTATATATATATATATATATATATATATATATATATATATATATATATAAATATATATATATATATATATATATATATATATATATAAATATATATATATATATGTATATATATATGTATATATATATACACATATATATATATGTATATATATGTATATATACATATATATATATATATATATATACATATATATATATATATATATATATATATATATACACATATATATATGTATATATATATATATATATATATATATATATATATATATATATATATATATATATATATATATATTTCCGGTCACGCTGAACGGCATTGCCAGAGGTATAACTACTCGACCTTACCCGTCCCTCTGGTAGTGGGGACTGGAAGTAGTCATAACGAAGTGAGAGGGGATTATCACGAGAGGTACACTTGAAAACCACAACCGCTGTGTTGTAATTAGGATAGTGGGAGGGATTGAACCCTCATTTTTGACGGGTCGCGTACGCGAGTATGATATATTATTTAACTAAACTATTTAAAAATATGTGGTTTCGTGTTATTAATGAAACGGCGTTTGTTAAATCCTAACCATTTTGTTTTTATTGACCAGTGATTCTTTCCTTTTCTGTAATTATAGGTTCATTTCAAGAAGTAGGTCTTATGAAAGCTGTTTAACTTTTATAATGATATCTTCGGTTTTTTTGGCTTTAAATTAAATTTTATTTTATTTTTTGTTTATAACAAATGATATTGGCATCATTGATTTTCGATGTCAGGATGCCCTAAACCTCCAAATCAAACAATCAATCTGTTGTAGAAGAGAAAAGTCATCATGACATTCTATCTGTTCCTTCATAATTTTACTCTTCGAACTGCATGTTTTATTGACTGTATCTTTCCCTCTACAACCAAAATTTGGAATTCATACCTTTCTTTTGATTTTCCTTGTTCTCTGTTCATCCAAAGCAGACTGGATAATTGTTGTACTTCCATCGTTGGTTTTATAGGTTTAAAGACTGCTCATGAATAGCAGAGACAAGGGACAGTGACAATTGTCTAGCTGGCAACACAATCCTCTAGATACTGACCATATGCAGTATACTTATGATCAGTGCCCAAGTCCCCTCTCCACCTAAGGTAGGACCAGGGAGGGACAGGCAATTGGCTCTTGATGTCATTAGATAGATCTAAAGGCTCTTTCAAACTTCTCAGCCTTAGCTCACAAGGATGGTGTGGTTGCAGATACTACAAGAAACTATCAAGCTTGAGCGGGACTCTATTCCCATTCCGGCAGGTCGTGAGGCAGGGATTTATCCAATAGGCCTCCACGACCCTTCCTTCTACCCAGTTTCGTCTTCTATCTTGTTTCTGTCCTGATCTTGATAAGTATTTTGTTATCCCTTTAAGTTATCCATGTGTAAATATATTGCAAAATACTGCAGCAGTTCTGAATCACTGACCGCTTGGAAGAAAAATTCAAAATAGTCTACCACATTTATTTTGTGACTCTCTTTTAATCATTTTCTGTTTATTTTTATCTCTTGCCTTGTAATGCCTTTATGCACAAAATGAATTAACAAATTAATGTCAGCCATCCCCCACCATTTTTCTTTCTATATTCAGCAGCTAAACATCACTGATAAAAACTAAGAATTGGATTAGTGTTGCATTATTGCTGGCAAATATCTCCCTCGGTTTTTCCTCCTAAAACTCCTGGTGTCATTTATCCTAAAACGTTTATAACTGGCCACCGCTTTTTCTCTTTCCTATTTTCATCAGGATTCCTGCTCTTTCTTTTTCTCTTTTATGTCTTGTATTATTCAAGTAGACGCTAGCGCTTAGGCAATCATATTTTTTCATTAGCCTCTAATTTTGTTACAAATGTTTCATTTAAAAAGAAAAAAACCGGAAAACAGAAACGACAAATAGGTGGCATACTACTTAGATAAGTGGTATGCCACTGTCATACCATCTTCCTGGACCAAGGTGCGATTCCCCGTCCGGTCAGAAGCTATTGTCCGTGAGTTGGTTTCCCTTGGGTTTCTGATCCCGTGGTATAAGAGAGAATTCAGTCATTAAGGTATTAAAATATATGGCTTACTTGAATGTAGATATATGTATGTATGTATATATATATATATTCATATATATAATATATGTATATATATATATATATATATATGTATATATATATATGTATATATATATATATATATATATATATACATATATATATGTATATATATATATATATATACATACATACATACATACACACATACATTCATTAAAGTGATAGTGTTATTTGCTGCTATATCTGTAGCTGTATATAAGTATACTGATTTCTGTGAATACCACGTTGAATGTAGCTATAGCTATATATTTTACTATATCCCTTAACCTTTGAACCCTCCTCCCAATTAGCAACAAATCATTACGTTCCGATTGATAACAAACGGATAACTCGACTTCAAAGAGATTTGAGAGAACTGCACATCTCATCACTCAGTGATTTTCCTCTTTCGAAATGATAGGATTTTTCTCATTTTCATCTTTCTCTTGGCATGAATGGAAGCGTTCTGTAACCTCTGTATGTTTTATAGGGCTCTGAAGCCTGATGCATTGACTATTACAAGCCTTATATTACGTTTGATAAGTTTTTACTCGATGCACTAATGAGGCATTGTTACTGGAAGTAGATATATTCAGGATGTTATTATCTCCGCCATGGAGGTTATAAAATGACCTGCGTTTATTTACCTGTTTGTCTGTCTGTTAGTAGGATTGCATTAAAATTTATGGTCCGATATTCAAAAAGTTTTATCAACGGAGAGGCATTATGCTTTGGAAGATACCATTAAGATTTGAGCTGACCTCAATCAAGATTGCGATTTTGGTTATTATTATTATACAGAAGACTCAATCACGGCCAACCTATGAAAAAGAGAAAGTTTGGTCCGTAGACTTAAGTAAAATGTT
>NC_090752.1:87215772-87230772 GCF_036898095.1 Palaemon carinicauda | reverse complement strand
AATTCAACGCCATCGTATGTAGCTTACAAAAAATAATGCTTTTATTTCGTAGCACAACTGTAGGGTTTTCCTTCAGCTACACCTCGGTGCTGATTGACCTCCCTGGACCCAACGATAGTCCATATGACCCAGGCTCAAAAATCTTACTCAGTACTTTTCCACGTCTTGTTATACTATGAGAAATGGTGTAGCAATGAATCTTCAAAAAGAAGATACACAGGGATGAAACTGCAATGGGTTTTATTAACTTTTAAAATATTTTAAGATTTATTTTACTAATACCCCACATTAGAAAACATTTTGTGGAAATAGACCGTTTCATAAGTAATCATACTGGAAAAGTTAAAGTACTATTAAGAAAATTCTTTTGAAAAATATTCTGTTTATAATTGGTATAATTGTATGATATAGTATGAGAAGGATCCGCATTTAAAAGTGCTTGTGTGTGAAAAGTATGACGAACAGTTATTCAAAAAGTATTATTCTTAAAGGCATCTCATGAAGATCAGATTAGGTTAAGTAGTTCAAAATAGAAATCCTTGAGTGAACTATTCATTACCTGAGATGAATACGAAACAAGACATTTGGGTTTCAAATCTGTGTTTCCTATTTGTAATGTTGAGGAAAAGGGAAGAAATCTAACATTGAGATTTACTTCTAAAAGATCTACTTAAAATGTTGATGCCAGTTTGAATCAGGGATACGCTAACTTACTGATGATAAGGTATGTTATTAATTTTCGAATTAGTTTAATCCTGAAGAGTTTTTATCACTTTTGTTTTCTTTTTTCTCCTAAACCATTTAGTTTAATCATGAAAAAGTAAAGATTGGCTTCATAACTTTCATGTTAGTTTTTACCAAGTTTAGATGTAAGATTATATATGTACTACAATTAGCCTTAGAATAGTTCATAGTGAAAATAGGAAAAGATAAAATATATGATTGAAAACTCTAGTAACAAAAACAAAGTATTGATTTACTGCATATTTGTAGACCAACGATTATTGATAAACAAATTTACCGCATTTTGCTGGACTTGAAATGGAAACGATTCATTAACTATCAAAAGCCTTTTGACTTTATTTTCTTTGATTGCTGTACCTGTAAAATTATAATTGGTGGCCATGTACTGAATACCCCGACATGTATTGGTTAAAGCTTTTCCTCAGATGTGAGAAAATTTAGGATTTTTTTATTAACGCTTTTAAGGAAATTTGATTTATTGAAAGCAATTTAAAATTCTATATAGAAGATTTTTATGTTTATTGCTTATATTTATTGTTTTATATTATTTTCTCCCAAATTTATTCGGGCCAGGTAGATAATAGCCGATTAAGGTATGAAGATAATTAGGTAAATTAATCGTTTACTTATGTGTGGTTAGACTCAGCTCAGGTAATATTTCTTAAAACTAAATCTAAAAATAACATTTGTCTTCTCTTCCTTCCCCTGCTTTTTTTTTTTGCAATCCTTAGGGATCCACTCTGTTATACTTAATGTCCATCTATTATATGACACTCTCATTATGTCCTGCCCATGTTCATTTCGTTTTCTTTTGCGTTAGAATATCCTCTACTTTAGTTTGCTGTCATAAGCATGCTGCTCTTTTTCTGGCTCTTAAGTGTTATTCTCTTCATTCTTCTTACCATAGATCTCTTCTCTGAGTTGTAACTAACTTATGTTCTAAGGCTCTAGTAAGACTCCAAGTTTCTGATGCATATAGTAAGTTAATACTGATAAAACCATCTGATTAAATACTTTTCTTTTCAGAGAAAGTGGCATTTGTATATTCATTATCAATCTCTAGATGTTCGTCCATACCCATTATTTGTTGTCTCTACATTTTCAGCGAACATTATCTTAGTTTTACACATATTAATTTTCAGTCATACATTTCTGCTTTCTCTATTCAAATCTTCTATCACCTTTTGCAATTCCTCCCATGATTCAGTAAACACAACTTTGTCATCTGCAAATCTTGAGTTGTTAAGGTATTTCCTATTATTGTTGATTCCTACATTTTCTCAATCTAAATTAAAAAAGAAAACTTGTAGGCATATATACTGTGAATAATTTAGGAGAGATGGAGTCTCCCTGTCTAACTCCTTTCTCAATCGGAATTTTCTCACTACCTTTAAGTCGTTTTAGGATTGCTGTACTTCCCATATAAATATCTTCAAGTGTTCGAACTTAGGATTCATATATTCCTTGTCTTTGAATGTCTTTCATTACTGCTGAAGTTTTGACAGAATCAAAAGCTTTCCCATAGTCTATAAATACCATGCATAGTAGTTTATCATACTGTGTTGATTTTCCCATAAACAGACACTAGTCGAAGGACATGTCTGATCCTTTGTCCTGCAGTGTACATATATGTATATATATATATATATATATATATATATATATATATATATATATATATATATATATATATATATATATATATATATAAACGCTATAAAAGTCCGTGTGGGAGACAAAATTCCTTAACTCTGAATGTACCCACTCACTTAAAAAGCAGATTTGAGAGAGAAAAGGTAAATTCGATTAATTGCTATGAACCAAATCCGTTGAAGAAATATTTGGTTTATACCATTTCCTTTCGCTCGGGGTTTTGGAAATAAAAGGGATAATTTGAGAAAGGAAAAATTCAACTGAACAGAAAAATTCGGCTCTCTGGAAAGTATAGCTCTCTCTCTCTCTCTCTCTCTCTCTCTCTCTCTGAAACAACAAGAGAACAATTGGTGCGGATTCTGTTTACTGAAATGTCCATTGTATTACGGAGAGAGAGAGAGAGAGAGAGAGAGCCTTACCCTTACCTTATTGCCTTATTTTTTGTTTGGGTTCCCCCAGGTCCCTCAGTGTGAGGCACCTCGTATATCCACCAAAGAGTTGCTAAAGAGTTGCTAATGCATCTTCCGGTGTATTTTGCATCTTCCAGTCTTGGATGGTCTGGGATGCATCTTAGGTATTTATCGAGCTTATTCTTAAACACATCTACGCTCACTCCTGATATGTTTCTTAGATGAGCTGGCAGCACATTAAATAGTCGCTGCATTATCGATGCTGGTGCGTAGTGGATTAATGTCCTGTGCGCCTTTCTTAGTTTACGTGGTATATTTTTTGGCACTATTAATCTACCTCGGCTTGCTCTTTCTGATATTTTTAGCTCCATGATGTTTTCAGTAATTCCTTCTATTTGCTTCCATGCTTGTATTATCATGTAGCGTTCTCTTCTCCTTTCTAGACTGTATAGTTTTAAAAATTTCAGTCTTTCCCAGTAGTCAAGGTCCTTAACTTCTTCTATTCTAGCAGTATAGGACTTTTGTACACTCTCTATTTGCGCAATATCCTTTTGGTAGTGTGGGTACCATATCACATTGGAGTACTCGAGTGTACTACGTACATAAGTTTTGTAAAGCATAATCATGTGTTCAGCTTTCCTTGTTTTAAAGTGTCTGAATAACATTCCCATTTTTGCTTTACATTTAGCCAACAGTGTTGCTATTTGGTCGTTGCATAACATATTCCTATTTAACATTACACCAAAGTCTTTAATTGCTTCCTTGTTTGTGATTGTCTCATTATTAGGTCCCTTGTATGCATATACCATTCCTTCTCTGTTTCCATAATTTATTGATTCGAATTTATCAGAGTTAATTACCATCCTATTTATCTCCGCCCATTCATATATTTTGTTTAGATCTCTTTGTAGTGAGTTCCTATCTTCATCACAAGTAATTTCTCTACTTATTCTTGTGTCATCGGCGAAACTTCTCACTACGGAGTTTTCAACATCACAGTCTATGTCTGAGATCATAATAACAAACAGCAGTGCAGCTAATACCGTACCTTGTGGCACACCAGATATTACCTGGGCTTCATCTGATTTCTCGTCATTTGCAACCACTATCTGTTTTCTGTTTTGCAGGAATTCTTTTACCCATTTTCCTATCTTTCCCCCAATATTATGCTTTCTCATTTTTTTTCTCCAATATGTTATGGTCTACCTTGTCAAAGGCTTTTGCAAAATCTAGATAGATCACATCTGTGTCTTTTTCATTTATCATATTTTTGTATATGTTTTCATAGTGTGCTATCAGTTGGGTCTGTGTTCTTTTTCCAGGCACGAAACCGTGTTGACCCATATTAAACAAATTATTTTTAACCAAATGGTTCATTATTTTTTTTTTATTACCCTCTCATACACTTTCATAATATGTGATGTTAGACTAACAGGTCTATAATTGCTTGCTTCTAGTCTTGATCCACTTTTGAAGATAGGGGTTATATAAGCTAATTTATGTTTAACATATATCTCGCTCATATATATCTACACTTTGTCTTAGCAGTATTGCAAGCGGCTTCGCGATAGTGTTTGTAGTTTTTTTTAACAAAATCGCTGGAACTCCATCTGGTCCGGCTGCCGATCCATTTTTAATTTCGTTTATAGCCGTGACAATATCTGCTTCATTAATATCTATATCCGTTAGATATTCAACATTTTCTTCTCTCATTTCAGTTTCATTATTCTCATTCGCAATTCTTGGTGAGAGAGAGAGAGAGAGAGAGAGAGAGAGAGAGAGAGAGAGAGAGAGAGAGAGAGAGAGAGAGAGAGAGAGATTTTATGAAATTTGACGTGGTTTGGATACAAGTTTGGTATTTAATTCATCATTTATTTACTGTAAGCTAGCGAAAGTATTTTTTTGTGTATTTCCAGTATTTATTTTTTTTCTCTCCTTACTAATTAGCTCGTAGGGATATTGACGCGCCTTTTTAAGCTGACACAATGCTGATAATATTGATTACGTAACTAAATATGAATGTTTTTATTACTTATAATCCAGTAAAGGATAGCATACGATACCTTTCAAATGAAATTAAAGTAATTGAACAAAGTTTTATTTCCTCTTCAATAACTTTAAGCGTCTAAGAGATGTTCATGAAATTTCACAAAGCATAATATAAGAGCTGTATACGAATTCTTCATATCATAAAATGGAGCATTGTCCCTGTTAAATGAAGCGATAAAGTCTTACTGAAAGCCTCAAAAGACTTTCTACGACATTAAGAGCTATTATATAGTGTATGTCACATAAATGAACTACTTTGTAATGCATTGGGCAACGTGAAAATTCACGACATGCTGCATAATACATCTGCGTCATATTGTTGTTCCAAAGAATGTAATGCTGACATCATACCAGCAGCGATATCAGTCTCAAATGACAAAGATTAAATCATTGGTGATCAAATAAACAAATCTCCGCTATATGATAATGAGCAAGTCTCTCTCTCTCTCTCTCTCTCTCTCTCTCTCTCTCTCTCTCTCTCTCTCTCTCTCTCTCTCTCTCTCTCTCTCTATATATATATATATATATATATATATATATATATATATATTTCTTTCTAGTCTCACTCAGGGGTGAAGGAGTAGTTATACCCTGGTGAGAGGGGGTGGTTACCATTCACTCGGAAACCCCACACTCCCACAAATTGCCTAACCAACCAGTTGCAGTTAGGAAAGGGGAGTGAGTGGGAAGGGTTGAACCTGAGCGTGCATGTGTGTGCATAACTATCTAAATAATCTAAACGTCATTTTTGACGAGTAGGGCACGTTAATATAACAATAGTACTTGAATTGATATAAAAATAATAGTACAATTCAACCCGGTACATTACATATAACAATGATACTTAAATTGGTATGAAATATAATAATACAATTCAATCATGCAAATGTTGAGAAGGAAACCATTTCAGTTGGAATCGACCATGATTATTCGATGATATTGCTTCATCCATTCGCATCCAGCAAAGGCCTCTTTTGCTTTGATGGGGCAATTATCAGCTGAATGGTCCTTGATAGGGCATGACTTTGAGGCTTGAAAGTCCTTGTCCTTTCAGGAAGGATATACCTGGTCAAAATGATCCGAGTCCCAGACTGATTTAATTCCTCATTTGGGGTCGGGGAAGATACTTGGTTAGAGAAAGGATTATCCTAAAGCCTCATTCGAATATTGGGTCATTTCGAGCACGGCTACCTCGGAGGATTTGTTCTCGAATAAAGGACTTGAATTGGAAAAAAGTGCGAAGTTACGTCTGAGACGTTGGATTGCTGGAAAGAATTAAAGTGAAGGAATCTCCCCTATATAATAAAGACCAAATATCTGGATATATATATATATATATATATATATATATATATATATATATATATATATATATATATATATAATAGGATATGTATATATTATGTAATGATCTTAGCGTCTTCGTGCATAGATATATAAGTGCGTGTTTAATAATACATATATATATATATATATATATATATATATATATATATATATAAAATATATATATATATAATATATATATATATATATATATATATATATATATATATTATATATTTATATATATATATATATATATATATATATATATATATATATATAAAATCTTGATCAGATGGTCCTACCAGTATTAAGGTATGCATCAGAAACTTAGATCCTTACCAAAGCCGTAGAAGAGATGTATGCAGCCTTTTCCAAAGAAGGGCCACTAGTCAAGACTCTCATGTTATGGAGGGCCCCACAATAGGGGCCTCAGTGAAAAATAAACTACAAAATTAGTGTTGTATTTTAACTAAGGAAAATCATTCTGTAGTAAAAAATAGAATTCACATGACATGTGAATGTAATATATGATACAAAATAAAAGTAAAATTAGAAAAATAATCTCAAGAACCAAGTTTCTTAACATTCCCATCCTAATCATACTGTTGTTTTCTCCCCCTGCTACTCATCTGAATTATATATGGATATTTCGCGGAGTATTATTAGATATGGCTGCAATATGCATGTAAGATAACTGTGTACTTGAATTGATGGGAATATCTTAACCTTTATGAAACTAAATAACTGCATTTGTTGGATCATCTGGTCAATATCAGGCTGAATGGCTAATGTGGCAACACTTAAGTTGCTTCTTAAGTGTCCACCAGTTTGTGACGACTGAAATTTATTCTTAACCAGGTTCATTTATTAAAAGAGCTGTTCACACATATATACACTCTACCAAACACTGCCATCGTATTCCTTGCATGACCAGGTAGTTGGGTATATTTTGTTTGATAAATGTTGTTTATAGAACTGATATATGGATCTACCACTTTACTTATTTGTTAATTCATTATTAAATTGCAGTTCAGTTATTTCCATTTGCATATCTCTGGAATAATTTTCACATCCGATTGGAATGGGGAAGCAAACAGTTCAATAGCTAGCATGAGTTTGCTGAGGTCATTGTAGAGCTACCAACCTGTTACTATATTTCATACAAAGCTCATCGCTTATGGCTTTATTTAGTCTAGAACCCTTTGATCAGGGAGAACAGGTCATTAGTGAGTTGATATTTCCCTTCAAGCATAACATTCCGGGTTCTGAGATTGTCTGTTATATCTACCGAAAATGCTACGTAACTTCATTTCATTATCATTCGTTTCAGGGATAGAGTTACCTTTCATGTCTAAGAAAAGCACAATTACATCCAAACATTTTTATGCTCTTTTCAGCATTCCTTCCTTCCTTAGTCACCTGTCAAAAAAAAAAAAAAAAAAAAAAAACCATATCACAGTATTGTGCTTCAGTATCTGCCAGTAATTCTTTAAACTGGCAAATATTAAGACCCTTTGACCTAATGAAGTTGACTGCTTTCACAAGGACATTGGTTACATGTGGAAAGTTTATTGTCTTTGCAGATAACGCCTTTTTATGTATAATACTGTGCAGGACAATAAGTGAAGACGAGTTAATATTTTGAGACTCCATTCTACCCTTCAACAATCCTACCAGACCATTCTTTCTACCTGCCATCGCAGGAGCCCCATATGTTGTAATGCAAAATAAATTCTTGTAATCCAGCCCAATCATAGCTAACACAAGTGTTATTCCTGATTGGTAAAGGCTACAGCACACACACACACACACTCTCTCTCTCTCTCTCTCTCTCTCTCTCTCTCTTTCTCTTTCTCTCTCTCTCTCTCTCTCTCTCTCTCTCTCTCTCGTTGTCGATGAAACGACATTTTCAGCTTGGCAGTTCGCTCCAAGGGCCGGACTGTACGATATTAATTTTGGAGGGTAGGACCGTACTATGAAGTCTCTAGGACTGCAGGTTGCACAGGTTGGCTTTAGAACATAGGCTAGTTACAACTTAAAAAGCTATGGAAAGACTAATGATGTGAATTACACTAAGAAACAGAAAAAAAACAACATGGATACGCGAGCAAACTTAAGTAGAGGATATTCTAATTACAAGTAAAAAAAAGAAACAGGCTTGGGCAGGACATGTAATGAGATTGACATATAATAGTTGGACTTAGAAATAACAGAAGGGGTCCCTAGAAACTGCAAAAGAAGCAGGGAAAGGAAGAGAAGACGATGGATTGACGAATTAAGAATAGTTGCGGGTCTAAACTGGCATAGAAAGATCATACACAGATGCGAGTGGTATGAGATGTCTGAGGCATTAACTTTGTCCTGTAGTGAACCAGTTACGGGGGAGGATATATGCGTATATATATATATATATATATATATATATATATATATATATATATATATATATCTATATATATATATATATATATATATATATATGTGTGTGTGTGTATACATATATATATTTATATATACATATACATATATATAATATATTGTGTATATATATACATATATATATATTATATATATTATATATATGTATATATATATGTATGTATATATATATATATATATATATATATATATATATATATATATATATATAAACTGTATATGTATACACACACTGCCATCAAACCGTAATTTTTCATGAATATGATTATATGTCAGGATGTACTAACCTCCGTGTAAGACAGTGTTTATAGAGCAGTGGTACAGAAACATGGGACATGGTCTTTATAGGATTATCTTTCTTACTTGGCGATTACATCAACTAAGATACAATAGACATTATTATGACAATATCATCTTCGGTTAAATGGCAAGGATATTCGTTTAAACTCTTTAAATTTGGATTAAATAAAGGATTTACCTTAATTAACGGAAACATTTTCTCACAACAAGAAAACAATGACACATTCGTCATCTTTTGAATGTTGAACGCTTTATTTTTTTTTCTTCTGGGGTGTCTAAGGTTTCCTATAACACTTCGAGTAAGAGTATTAAATTATAACCTTTAATTTCTCTCTCTCTCTTGACCCCATGGCAGATTTAACCACTTAGCCACATCCCATCCCTAACAGTTTCCGATTTCATCATTGAATACTTTATTGAGTTGGAATAATTCTTAAGATATCAATGAGGAACACTGTAGTAAAGAATTTAGCAAATAACTGAGGTAGATTCAATGATTTTCAACATAGTAAGTATTTTTAAAAGCATTGCAGAAATATTAGTACTATTTTATTGTTAATGGTTAGTATTTTATGAAATAATATTTGAATTACATTTGAAACCTTGAGATAATCCTTCATTTGTATGAGGTGACTTCATTTCATTTCATTTACCCTAAAAGAACTCCTTTTGTCCTTTCAACATGCGATTCTTTGTCTTGTATTTTTCATGCATTGTCACCGTTACTTTCCTTTGTCAGCCCTTTTCATGCACCGATGCTGTTGCAATGTTGCTTAATTGCACCCAGGGCGGGTTATTTCCAGCGACGGTCGGTCGAGGGGACGATGTAATTTGGCTAAATCCAGACCTCATATTTTCCTTTTTATTGTTCACGTAATCCGCTTCGTCTTTCTTGGAAGTTGCGTCTGTAAACTGTATATAGATTTTCATTGATCAACGAGTTAGAAATTATTATTATTATTATTATTATTATTATTATTATTATTATTATTATTTTTATTATTAGTAATCCACCAGAACCATGAAAATGACGTCTAATTATTTAGATAGATATACGCACACACTCGCGCGCGCACCCATTCAACCCATCCCACCCTCCCCATTTCCTAACTACAACATGCTGGTTCGGCAATTCGTGGGAGAGTGCGGCTTCCGAGGTTACTTCTTGGGTAACCCCTGTCATCAGGATATATAACGAGTACCCAATGAAAAAAACCTGCACTTTTGTCATTTAATGTAGTACAGTTGTTTGATTATTTTATTCTTGTATATTGTAGTACATTATAAGAACACAGACAAGTTTTATTTCTCTTGAGCTAAGGATAGTGGGTTTACGGAAGCCTGTAGGTCTACCTGCTGACTTCAGCAGTCGATTGCCTGTCCCTCCCTGGTCCTAGCTTGGTTGGGAGGCTTGGGCGTTGATCATATGTGGTATATATGGTTAGACTCTAGGGCTTTGTCACTGTCCCTTGCCTCTGCCATTCATGAGCGGGCTTTAAGCCTTTCAGGTTTTTGATGAGATTAGAGTATATATAAACTGAAGATTAGAAATTTGCATTTTGTATATATATATATATATATATATATATATGTATGTATATATGTGTGTGTGTATATATAATTTATATATAATATACATATATATATATATATATATAGAGAGAGAGAGAGAGAGAGAGAGAGAGAGAGAGAGAGAGAGAGAGAGAGAGAGAGAGAGAGAGAGAGAGAGAGGGGGGTAATAATAGTGATTACGTTGCATCTTTTGTTCATGATGCATGTTTGCTAATACTTATTCCATATGGAACCCCATTATTGTTGGAATAATTTTGTGTTTTGTACTGCGTTAGTTAAGAATGTCTCTTCACTGTGCTATCCGTAATATATCAAATACAATGAAGAATTTTTTCTTTTTTCACAACACCCATGTTTTCATAAAAATGAAAACATGGTAGTTGAATAAAATTCTTCTTTGTGTTTGATATATGTAATATTGTAATAACATTTTATAAAGGTCTCTCTCTCTCTCTCTCTCTCTCTCTCTCTCTCTCTCTCTCTCTCTCTCTCTCTCTCTCTCTAAACCAGTCGAAGCCCTGGGGGAACTTCGTCTCCTGCATAAACCATGACCTTATTCTTTGACTCGGACTAACGCGATTCGTCACAGCCTTCATTCTGATCTCGAGTGGCCGCTGCACTGTCTGCCTTCGCCTTGTTTATGGCGGATAACTTTGGGAATCTCAAGTTGGAAGGAAGTTAAAAGGCAGAAGTGCGTGATGCGCCTTTGGGATTTGCTGGGAACTACAAAGGAGCGGTTGGAAGATGGGAGGGGGAAAGAAGGACGTCTCTCAAAATCTTGTTATTTTGCTCAGAGGTTTTCGTTATGATGGAAGTCGGTGAGAGAAGGAATCTTGTCTATTTGTCTATATATATATATATATATATATATATATATATATATATATATATATATATATATATATATGTATATATATATATATATGTATATATATATATATATATATATATATATATATATATATGGAATCTCGTCTATTTGTCTATATATATATATATATATATATATATATATATATATATATATATATATATATATATATATATATATATATATATATATATCTCTGGGTTTTTTTCAGTATAAAGAGATACACCAAGATACAATAATACTTTAAACTGGGAAAACAGATGGTATAATGAATATTGGAGTATTCATGTTTTACTAGTGTACAGAGAGAAATCTTTCGTCAGATGTCTCTAGTGTTCCCATGACAAAACAGACTTGGAGTTAACTCTTCTTACAACTTCTACGAAATGGGTGGAGCATTTCCAAACCTTAGCAAAGCAGACATTAAAGGGCTGCCTTTGTTAGCAAAAGCATACAAATGTTACAAATCGAGTTGCCATATTTCAATTCTGTATAATCATTTGACGCCCCAACTATTCACTACAAATACAAAACATATGCACACACACAGACGCACACAGGTACACACACACACACACACACACACACATATATATATATATATATATATGTATATATATTATATATATATACAGTATATGTATATATATATATATATATATATATATATATATATATATATATATATATATATATATATGTATATATATATATATATATGTATATATATATATATATATATATATATATATATATATATATATATATATATATATATTTACCATTATTTTTCAGTTGCTACTTTTTCATAAGAGGGACCAAGTAGACACTTTCCTGGGAGGGTAGGGGGGGGGGGGAGGAAGTTTCTTCTTCACCCCTCTTCCCCGGCCAGTCCGACACTGAGGAAATAGGAAAATCATTTCTGTTTTAGGGGTTGAGGAGACAGGTTAAGTGCTGATTCTTGATACAGTTTATAAGATATTGTACCATTGCCTGAATGTTATTTGATACCGTTAATGTTCTAGCAAATTTGGCTATTCTAATTCATCATTAGTTGATATGTAAAAGATAAAAGCATTAGAATAAAGTAGCTGCTGTTGATGGAAAGTTGATAAGTAACGAAATTAAAGCCTTAACTTTTGCATAATAGATAATCGATGATGGATATAATAGATACTGATGACTGCAAAGCACCTTGAATACAACCAGAATCCAGCATTTCGTATCGAAAATAATTTATAGTGAGGTAAATGAGGACGCTATCCCATTCTGGCAAAGGGTTTCAAAAATTAGTTTTATTGAAAAATCATAAAAGAAAAAAAAACTATTTAGTCTCCGAACAACATAATTTTCTGAAATTTTTTCATGAAACTATGATATACATATTTTCCAAAAATGAATTCTCTAATTTTCTTGAAAAAAAAAAGAAATATACATGAATTGATGGCATAAGCACGAAATTATTCCCCATTCTAATATCATGATTGTAGGTTATCAATGATTATATAATTGCTAGTAGCTTTATCTTGAGAAATTAAACAACTTTGAGATCAAACTAACTACATATCAATTTCAAGCCCAAAGGTCTTATAATCTTGAATCAAATAGGCTTAGCTTTGTATGATAAAGTCTTTATTTACAGTGATCAAGTGCCCGAATTAGCACAGCTATGTGGTGCTAGATGTGGGTCTTTTGACCGGGTGAATTACACCAGGTGGATGGGCACTTAACAAGCGAAAAATGCATTACTATCCGTGAAGCTCTAGTTCGGGTTGTTCGAGCAAAAGCTATCCATACCAACTCCTCAGCCTATCAGGGTATTAGTTAAACCACAATTTCTACAGCTGGTGCCGTAAGCAGGGGAAGGGAAAACTAAATATTAAAATATCTCGGAAATAAATGTTTGATTGTCCTTTTAATTACTAAATCATACAGGTGAGAAGCGATACTCATGGATTCTTAAATATTTTCTCTTATTCTTTAGATTTTATTTCCTGAGGTTCTTCCTCTGTCCCCTGATTCATTATTTAACATTTGTGTTCCTTTCTATCATTATTTATTCATTTATTTATTAAACATTATCTTTAAAATGAATACCCTTCTGCCTCAGTGCTCGCCTTAGAGCGTAACTTTGGTTCTTAGCTTCTCACTGTGCCTTCATAAAAGAAATCTCTCCCAAGCGGCAGCATGAAACACCTTCACTTGACCATTCCGACTTGGAACTATTTGATATTTGTGTGAAGCCAAGACAAAATATTCATTAGCTGGATTCCGGAATAAGGCATTTGGAGATCTGTATTTCATTTTCCTCTATCTTAGTTTTTTACAATCTCCATCAAACTAAAAAAATAAAATCGCATTGTGAAGCATGCTTCCCTGAATAAGTGGTGCCACTTAGATTTTTTATACAATATATATCCCATTCCTTTATCATTATTCAAGTTAACTAAAATATCTTAGTTGATTTTAAAGCAACCTGTTAGATTTTCCTAAAGAGCATTTAAGGTATAGAGAGTACAAAATATAATGATCAAACTATATGCAGCCGGACAAATGTTGGCATACAGAACCTTAAGGAACCAAATCCTCCCAACGCCCAAAAGCAAAAGACGACTCACTAATTATAGTTATTTTTCCCCAAAATCGCCCTTTATTTGGATAAGCATTTGAATCTAACAAAACAATTCCGTTATTTATACCCTGTAGTAACTATCTCCATTTTGTCCATTTGGTCACGATAATCATCAGGTGAATCAAGCACTTGCGATAAAAATTGAATTAGCAATGTAGTAAAGATTTTACTGTATATGTTTGAAATTTTAGTTTAAGTGGCAATGCTAACCATTTTAGGCCAACATAGCAGACGATGAGACGACAAAGCTCAACGAATGGGAATGTAGAAAAAAAAAATGATGAATAAAGGGAAAGGGGCTTTGGGTCTAAAGACTGAAACGGTGCATAATCCTGAATCTGAATAACTTGAGAAATATTTTACATTAAAGTATCCTCACGTATTACGAAATGTTACAATCTATGAATATCTATAAACCGGAAGTAGTTTATAGAAGTCAATCTAGCATCTGAAAAATAACGATAAGCTTTTGGGAGCATAATACAATCATTTCTATTGGAAATAGTGCATAATCATGACAAAAAAAAATTTGATATGCATAAATGTCTAAAACGGAGTTTATCTGCTGGTAGATTACTTCATTAACTCGAATAAGATCAAACCATTTTATTCTCTCTCTCTCTCTCTCTCTCTCTCTCTCTCTCTCTCTCTCTCTCTCTCTCTCTCTCTCTCTCTCTCTCAAATTCCTTTAGGTGGTTATAACTCATATATGGTGTTTTTTATTAATATTTCACAACATTGAACCATAATTGAAACTACTTTTTCTTTCATTAGTAACTTGAACAAGACTAATGTCGAAATAAGCTAATGTAGCTGTAAACGCATGGAATTGTTTAGCTACGACACTCCAAGATTTTCTACATGATTTTGTGTGTTCAAGATATATATATATATATATATATATATATATATATATATATATATATATATATATATATATATATATATATGCGTAAAAATCACAGGAAAACGTGATGCTCAGATGCAGAAGAACCACAGGG
>NC_090752.1:87198272-87213272 GCF_036898095.1 Palaemon carinicauda | reverse complement strand
AATGCTGAAATAGTATGATAAAGAAAGTTTCAATTCAAGTATTAAGATTGTTGAAAAATGAAATTGTGTCTGGGAGATTTTTTTAGGAAAAAGGTTTAGGCCGATTTAAAGTATATTTGAATATGAGATTGTTTTGGTGTTTCGTGTATTACTGCATAAGAAGTATTAGACGTTTTGTATAAATGTTCTGAGATTTGATCAAAGCATGCAACAACATCAATAACGTGAATAGTAAGTAACCAATGAAAAAAAAAAAAAAGCTGCACTTTTGTCATTTTATGTACTCCAGTTGTAGGATTATTTTATTCTTGTATATTGTAGTACATTCTAAGAACACCGAGACAAATTTTATTTCTCTATTAATAATGATGAAGATTGGTGTCATTTTAGCGAATTGTCTAAGAAAAAGAAAGTAATTTAGCTATTCATTGATTTTTTTAAGTGTCCATTAAGACACAAAATCTCGCAGAAAATCTTCGAATGAAACTTGAATAAGTTCGGATATAGTTCAGGTATTAATTGAAGCTCTCTCTCTATCTCTTGAGATGCGATTGTTATTAAATGGAAGGCTGGAATGTGTTTGTGTGTTTTTTTTTTTTCATTTATTTATTTATTTATTTTTCTTTTTTTTTTAGCGGCTCTTTTATCATGGCGTCTTGATGTCTACTATTGGTTAGAGGTTGTCGAATTCGGTTTAGTTCGGTGTGTAGGTCTTTCCTCAATGCTTATGCGAGAGTGCTCTTTTGACGTATGCACATACTACTGACTGCATGTATACTTCTGGGCATTCACCACTTGCGTTTATGCAAGGTCTAAGTATCTTCCTACGTTGGTTTATTTTCTGTTTACCATTGGCTGGAAGTTGTCATCTTGTTGTTTTGCTATGGCTAGGACATTGAGGAAAGGCATGTGGTCTTCTGTTGACTGTTCCAGTGTAATGTCGATCAAAGAAGTTCTCCTGAGTTTTCCTGCTAATAATTCTTCTGTTACTAGTGTACGCGACCCGTCAAAAATGACGGCTAAATATCTAGATAGCTCTGCACACGTACCACTCTCTCGCCTGGGTATGACTATTCATATCTCCCCCCCCCCCCTCCCCGAAGGACGGGGAGAGCTGAGCGTGACCGCAAATTGTGTGTATGAATATATATATATATATATATATATATATATGTGTATATGTATATATATATATATATATATATATATATATATATATATATATATATATATATATATATACTGTATATCGTTATTTATTCGTATAGCCAGACACTTGCTCTTTATTATATAGAGGAGATCATTGTTTCAGTTGTGATGGATATATCATCGATATGGCGTCCATTAGATTTGCATCTTTTTGTTTTCTCTGGAGGTCTTCAATTATTACAACATACATATTTGCAAATAGGGATCCAAGAGGAGATCCTATTTACCGAAATAGTTGTCCATAGAGAGAAGGAATGGAGCTTCCCCAGTACTGGACTTCAACATTCGTTTTAGGACATCCTCAAATGAAGCTCTTTAGTTTGTGATTTTTATGTCTTTATTTTAATTTATTATTTATTATCTGGAGTACTTGGCTGTGGATTGAGGAATGGGAGTGTTACTGAATAAGGGAAGAAAAGTGAACATAAAATACTTTTAAAAAATTTCGTTTATCAATGTTCCAAACAGAGAAAACTTCTTAATTAACCGAATATACTCTATAGAAAGCTTAGTTTAAAATTCAATGTCCTTTTTTATGCTTCCATGCAAACATCCTGCATTCCAGTATTTCCAAGAGAAAGCAATTTATAGAATCAGAGGTAATAACATTCATGGATAATATTTCATTTCGGGTTACGAAAAGTGAGGATTACGGGCTAATTTCTCTCTTCCCCTTTGCCATTCTAGGAAATTCAATGCTTGTTTGCATTAAAGGCACGATTCAAAATTAGTTTCCTCGAATCTTAGAACCTAGTGTCGAAAATTTTATAATTTTATCTGTGGTAAACACGTAGAAGTTATTGCCTTTAATGAATACGTGTGTGTATATATATATATATATATATATATATATATATATATATATATATATATATATATATATATATATATATATATATATATATACAGTATGTATATATATATATATGTGTGTGTGTGTACATATGTGTATGTTTGTTTGTTATGTATTGGAAAATTAAAGTTCTCTATTATTATTATTATTATTATTATTATTATTATTATTATTAATTGGTAAGCTACAACCCTATTTGGAAAAGCAGGGTGCTATAAAACCAAAGGACTCTAACAGGGAAAATATCCTAGTGAGGAAAGGAAACAAGGAAGAATTAAACAATTTAAGAACAGTAACATTAAAATGAGTATCTCCTATATAAACTATAAAAACTTTAACAAAGCAAGAGGAAGAGAAATAATATAGAATGGTGTGCCCGAGTGTACCCTCAAGCAAGAGAACTCTAACCCAAAACAGTGGAAAGACAATGGTACAGAGGTCATGGCACTCCTCAAGACTAGAGAACAATGATTTGATTTTGGAGTGTCCTTCTCCTAGAAGAGCTGCTTACCATAGCTAAAGAGTCTCTTATACCCTTACCAAGAGAAAAGTGGCCACTGAACAATTACAGTTCAGTAATCCCTTGGGTGAAGAATTGTTTGATAATCTCAATGTTGTTATGTGTATAAGGAGAGAGGAGAATATATAAAGAATAGGCCAGACTATTCGGTGTGTGTGTAGGCAAAGGGAAAATGAACCATAACCAGGGAGAAGGATTCAATGTAGTACTGTCTGACCAGTCAAATGACCCCATAACTCTCTAGCGGTAGTATCTCGACAGATTTATATATATAGCCTGACACTTTTTCTTTATTATATAAGGGAGATTAGTAACAAAAAACGTAAATTATGGTTGTGTGTTAAGAATTGAGAGATGATTAAATATTCAAAGGAGGGGGAATGTATTTTAATTCTAACAGGCAGTTAATTCTAATAGCCAGGCCTTCTCCATCATGAGGCTCAATACTACATAGTACTCTAGAAATTTTATTCCAACTATAACCAAGTTGTGGAATGATCTTCCTAATCGGGTAGTTGAATCAGTAGAACTTCAAAAGTTCAAAGTTGGAGCAAATGCTTTTTTGTTGACCAGGCGGACATGAGTCTTTTTATAGTTTATATATGACATATTTGTTTTTGACGTTGTTAATAGTTTATATATATTATGACATATGTTTTGACGTTGTTACTTTTTTTAGAATGATTTATTGTTAATTTGTTCTCTTCATTTATTTATTTCCATATTTCCTTCCCTCACTGGGCTATTTTTCCCTATTGGAGCCCCTGGGCTTATAGCATCTTGCTTTTCCAACTAGGGTTGTAACTTGGATAATAATAATAATAATAATAATAATAATAATAATAATAATAATAAGAGGTTTGGAGTAAAGGGTCAGAGAGGAAATTTAAAGAAAGAGACAGAACAGAGAGAGAAGGAAAATTCTAAGGTGGGATATATACTGTAAGTTGTAGAATATCGAGGATTTATTTTCGTGCCTACTGGAATCTTGTATGTAGCCTATATATTCAAAGCACGAATTCTCACTTGCTGGAATGGACAGCCGGACGAACGGAAATCCCCTGAAAACATTCTCTCTCTCTCTCTCTCTCTCTCTCTCTCTCTCTCTCTCTCTCTCTCTCTCTCTCTCTCTCTCTCTCTCTCTCTCTCTCAGAAACCGAAGGGTCGTAGCTCTGACAATCTTTTCATCCTCGTATTGAAGAAATTGTAGGGGATGAGATTTCGTAAATTCATTGTAGTGTTAACAATCTTTTCTTCCTCGGGTTGTTGCGCACTTGTATTATAATGAAGGTAATTTTCTCTCTCTCTCTCTGTCTCTCTCTCCTCTCTCTCTCTCTCTCTCTCTCTCTCTCTCTCTCTGATTTGCTCAATATAATTTTTATTTCTTTTCGACGTCCCCGTGATTTCCCTCTTCTCTTTTTAAACATCTCGAATTTCTCTCTTTCTGTGAGACGGTAGCTGATGTCAAAAACAGGTAGCGGATCCCGTCTTATCATTACTGAGTTTACACCTTTTTGTTTCATCCGGAAGAAAAACAGGCTGGAAATGGGAAAAGAAGATGAAGGTGAGAGAGGAGAAGTAGGGGAAAGAACACACTTCATTTTAGATGAATATATTTCCTTACATAAAACTGTATGTCCTTCGGTGACTTGTTCATACAGTTTTTAATATTCCTTAGAAAATGATGACTTTTTCACAATTTTAATGCGTTAATAAACGAATGCCATTCTCTAGACATTTAATAATTCATGGATTTTCCCGAATATTGGAATTAAATTTCTTGAAAAGAGAATGTCTAGCTTTAAAAACTTCCAGAGATCAGTTACTAAACATTTACCGTTTGATAGCTCAACTCACTCATATATTTGATGATATAATTTTGAGTTATCCTTATATGTGGAACATCTCATCAGTATTCATATCATATATATATATATATATATATATATATATATATATATATATATATATATATATATATATATATATATTATATGTATATTTGTATATTCACACATACATACATAGCCTACATACATACATACTTGAATACTTGAAATGCGTATTGTTCTCTGAGTCAAGGTACTGAGGAGGAGAATTCTTTTGTCAGTTTCCTTAGGTGTGTCATTAGGGATCCACTTTTTGATATTTACAAAATAATATTCCCAGTGATTTTGGCCACTTTCACCTCTCACTCTCCGTATTTTTCTTTTTTCTATGTTTACTATGTATTGTAACTTGTTCCTTCCTACTGGTTATCATGTGACTTTATACTCGGCAGTATTCTGATTAATACCCAGAGTATTTAAATGCTACTCATGAATGACTAAGCCAAGGGACAGGGATAATGTCTTAGCTAGCAGGACAGTGCCCCAGAGATTTACATAAGATCAGAGCTCAATCCCCTCACCACCCAAGCTGGACGACGGAGGACTAGGCAATACCTGCTGGTAACTCGGCAAATAAACTTATAGGCTCACCCAAACCCCTCATTCTGAGGCTCACCCAAACCCCCCATCCTTAAGGCTCACCCAAACCCCCCATCCTTGAGGCTCACCCAAACCCCCCATCCATATGGCTCACCCAAACCCCCCATCCTTAAGGCTCACCCAAACCCCCATCGTTAAAGCTCACCCAAACCTCCCATCCTTAAGGCTCACCCAAACCCTGGCTCACCCAAACCCTGGCTCACCCAAACCCCCCATCCTTAAGGCTCACCCAAACCCCTCATCCTTAAGGCTCACCCAAACTCCTCATCCTTAAGGCTCACCCAAACCCCCCATCCTTAAGGCTCACGCAAACCCCCCATCCATAAGGCTCACGCAAACCCCCCATCCTTAAGGCTCACCCAAATTCCCCATCCTTAAGGCTCACCCAAACCCCCCATCCTTAAGGCTCACCCAAACCCCCCATCTTTAAAGCTCACCCAAACCCCCCATCCTTAAGGCTCACCCAAACCCCTCATCCATAAGGCTCACCCAAACCCCCCATCCTTAAGGCTCACCCAAACCCCCCATACTTAAGGCTCACCCAAACCCCCCTTTCATAAGGCTCACCCAAAACCCCCATCTATAAGGCTCACCCAAACCCCTCATCCTTAAGGCTCACCCAAACCCCCCATCCTCAAGGCTCACCCAAACCGCCCATCCATAAGGCTCACCCAAACCCCTCATCCATAAGGCTCACCCAAACCCCTCATCCATGAGGCTCAACCTAACACCCCATCCTTAAGGCTCCCCCAAACCCCTCATCCTTAAGGCTCACCCAAACCCCTCATCCATAAGGCTTACCCAAACCCCCCATCCTTAAGGCTCACCCAAACCCCTCATCCATGAGGCTCACCAAAACCCCCCATCCTTAAGGCTCACCAAAACCCCCCCATCCTTAAGGCTCACCCAAATCCCCCATCCTTAAGGCTCACCCAAATCCCCCATCCTTAAGGCTCACCCAAACCCCCCCATCCTTAAGGCTCACCCCAACCCCCCATCCTCACCCAAACCCCCCATCCTTAAGGCTCTAAACCCCCCATCCTTAAGGCTCACCAAAACCCCCCATCCATATGGCTCACCCAAACCCCCCATCCTAAAGGCTCACCCAAACCCCCCATTCTTAAGGCTCACCTAATCCCCCATCCTTAAGGCTCACCCAAACCCCCCCCCATCCTTAAGGCTCACTTAAACCCCCCCCATCCTTAAGGCTCACCCAAACTCCCCCATCCTTAAGGCTCACCCAAACCCCTCATCCATATGGCTCACCCAAACCCCCCATCCTTATGGCTCACCCAACCCCCCCCCCCCCGTCCTTAAGGCTCACCCAAACCCCCCATGCATATGGCTCACCCAAACCCACCCATCCTTAAGGCTCACCCAAATCCACATCCTTAAGGCTCACCCAAACCCCTCATCCATAATGCTCACCCAAACCCCCCATCCTTAAGGCTCACCCAAACCCCCCATCCATATGGCTTACCCAATCCCCCATCCTTAAGTCTCACCAAACCCCCCCATCCATAAGGCTCACCCAAACCCACCATCCTTAAGGCTCACCCAAACCCCCCATCCTTAAGGCTCACCCAAACCCCTCATTCATAAGGCTCAACCTAACCCCCCATCCTTAAGGCTCCCCAAACCCTTCATCCTTAAGGCTCATCCAAACCCCTCATCCATAAGGGTTACCCAAACCCCCCATCCTTAAGGCTCACCCAAACCCCTCATCCATAAGGCTCACCCATACCCTATTCCTTAAGGCTCACCAAAACCCCCCATCCTTAAGGCTCACCAAAACGCCCCATCCTTAAGGCTCACCCAAATCCCCCATCCTTAAGGTTCACCCAAACTTGTCATCCATAAGGCTCACCCAAACCCCCCCCCCATCCTTAAGGCTCACCCAAATCGCCCATCCTTAAGGCTCACCCAAACCCCTCATCCTTAAGGTTCACCCAAACCCCCCATCCTTAAGGCTCACCCAAACCCCCCATTCTTAAGGCTCACCCAAACCCCTCATCCATAAGGCTCACCCAAACCCCCCATCCTTAAGGCTCACCCCAACGCCCCATCCTTAAGGCTCACCCAAACCCCTCATCCCTAAGGCTCACCTAATCCCCCCTTCCTTAAGGCTCACCCAAGCCCCCCATCCTTAAGGTTCACCCAAACCCCCCATCCTTTAGGCTCGCCCAAACCCCCCATAAGACTCACCCAAACCCTCCCCATCCTTAAGGCTCACCCAAACCCTCCCCATCCTTAAGGCTCACCCAAACCACTCATCCATATGGCTCACCCAAACCCCCCATCCTTATGGCTCACTCAACCCCCCCCCATCCTTAAGGCTCACCCAAACCCCCCATTCATATGGCTCACCCAAACCCACCCATCCTTAAGGCTCACCAAAACCCCCCATGCTTAAGGCTCACCAAACCCCCCATCCTTAAGGCTCACCCAAACCCCCCATCCTTAAGGCTCACCCAAACCCCTCATCCATAAGGCTCACCCAAACCCCAGCCCCATCCTTAAGGCTCACCTAAACCCCCCCCATCCTTAAGGCTCACCCAACCCCCCCCTCCTTAAGGCTCACCCAAACCCCCACCATTAAGGCACACCCAAACCCCCCATCCTTAAGGCTCACCCAAACCCCCCCATCCATAAGGCTCACCAAAACCCCCCATCCTAAAGGCTCACCCAACCCCCCTATCCTTAAGGCTCCCCCAAACCCCCCCTCCTTGAGGCTCACCCAAACCTCCCCCCCCATCTTTAAGGCTCACCCAAACCCCCCCCCATCCTTAAGGCTCACCCAAACCCCCCCCATCCTTAAGGCTCACCCAAACCCCCCCATCCTTAAGGCTCACCCAAACCACCCCCCCATCCTTAAGGCTCACCCAAACCACCCCCATCCTTAAGGCTCACCCAAACCCCCCCCCCATCCTTACCATCTTTAATGCTCACCCAAACCCCCCCCCCATCCTTAAGGCTTACCCAAACCCCCTCCCATCCTTAAGGCTCACCCAAACCCCCCCCATCCTTAAAGCTCACCCAAACCCTGGCTCACCCAAACCCCCCATCCTTAAGGCTCACCCAAACCCCTCATCCTTAAGGGTCACCCAAACCCCCCATCCTTAAGGGTCACGCAAACCCCCCATCCATAAGGCTCACGCAAACCCCCCATCCTTAAGGCTCACCCAAATTCCCCATCCTTGAGGCTCACCCAAACCCCCCATCCTTAAGGCTCACCCAAACCCCCCATCTTTAAAGCTCACCCAAACCCCTCATCCATAAGGCTCACCCAAACCCCCCATACTTAAGGCTCACCCAAACCCCCATCCATAAGGCTCACCCAAAACCCCCATCCATAAGGCTCACCTAAACTGCTCATCCTTAAGGCTCACCCAAACCCCTCATCCTTAAGGCTCACCCAAACCCCCCATCCTCAAGGCTCACCCAAACCGCCCATCCATAAGGCTCACCCAAACCCCTCATCCATAAGCCTCAACCTAACCCCCCATCCTTAAGGCTCCCCCAAACCCCTCATCCTTAAGGCTCACCCAAACCCTTCATCCATAAGGCTTACCCAAACCCCCCATCCTTAAGGCTCACCCTAACCCCTCATCCATAAGGCTCACCAAAACCCCCCATCCTTAAGGCTCACCAAAACCCCCCATCCTTAAGGCTCACCCAAACTCCTCATCCATAAGGCTCACCCAAACCCCCCCCCCCATCCTTAAGGCTCACCTCAACCTTCCATCTTCACCCAAACCCCCCCCATTCTTAAGGCTCACCCAAACCCCCCATTCTTAAGGCTCTAAACCCCCCATCCATATGGCTCACCCAAACCCCCCATCCTTTAGGCTCACCCAAACACCCCATTCTTAAGGCTCACCCAATCCTCCATCCCTAAGGCTCACCCAAACCCCTCATCCTTAAGGCTCACCCAAACCCCCCCATCCTCAAGGCTCACCCAAACCGCCCATCCATAAGGCTCACCCAAACCCCTCATCCATAAGCCTCAACCTAACCCCCCATCCTTAAGGCTCCCCCAAACCCCTCATCCTTAAGGCTCACCCAAACCCTTCATCCATAAGGCTTACCCAAACCCCCCATCCTTAAGGCTCACCCTAACCCCTCATCCATAAGGCTCACCAAAACCCCCCATCCTTAAGGCTCACCAAAACCCCCCATCCTTAAGGCTCACCCAAACTCCTCATCCATAAGGCTCACCCAAACCCCCCCCATCCTTAAGGCTCACCTCAACCTTCCATCTTCACCCAAACCCCCCCCCATTCTTAAGGCTCACCCAAACCCCCCATTCTTAAGGCTCTAAACCCCCCATCCATATGGCTCACCCAAACCCCCCATCCTTTAGGCTCACCCAAACACCCCATTCTTAAGGCTCACCCAATCCCCCATCCCTAAGGCTCACCCAATCCCCCCATCCTTAAGGCTCACCCAAACCCCCCCCCATCCTTAAGGCTCACCTAACCCCCCCATCCTTAAGGCTCACCCAAACTCCCCATAAGGCTCACCCAAACTCCCCCATCCTTAAGGCTCACCCAAACCCCTCATCCATATGGCTCACCCAAACCCCTCATCCTTATGGCTCACCCAACCCCCCCCCCATCCTTAAGGCTCACCCAAACCCCCCATGCATATGGCTCGCCCAAACCCACCCATCCTTAAGGCTCACCCAAATCCCCCATCCTTAAGGCTCACCAAAACCCCCCATCCATAAGGCTCACGCAAACCCCCCATCCTTAAGGCTCACCCAAATTCCCCATCCTTGAGGCTCACCCAAACCCCCCCATCCATAAGGCTCACCCAAACCCACCATCCTTAAGGCTCACCCTAACCCCCCATCCTTAAGGCTCCCCAAACCCCTCATTCATAAGGTTCACCAAAACCCCCTATCCATAAGGTTCACCCAAACCCCCCCCATCCTTAAGGCTCACCCAAACCTCCCATCCATAAGGCCCACCCAAAACCCCCATCCATAAGGTTCACCCAAACCCCCATCCATAAGGCTCACCCAAACCTTCATCCTTAAGGCTCACCCAAACCCCCCATCCTCAAGGCTCACCCAAACCCCCCATCCTTAAGGCTCACCCAAACCGCCCCCCCCCCCTTTCTTAAGGCTCATCCAAACCCCCCATCCATAAGGCTCACCCAAACCCCCCCTATCCTTAAGGCTCACCCAAACCCCCCCTATCCTTAAGGCTCACCCAAACCCCCCATCCTTAAGGCTCACCCAACCCCCCCCCCCATCCTTACCATCCTTAATGCTCACCCAAACCCCCCCCCCCCATCCTTAAGGCTTACCCAAACCCGTCATTCATAAGGGTCACCCAAACCCCTCATCAATAAGGGTCACCCAAACCCCTCATCCATAAGGGTTACCCAAACCCCCCATCCTTAAGGCTCACCCAAACCCCCCATCCTTAAGGCTCACCCAAACCCCTCATCCATAAGGCTCACCAAAACCCCCCATCCTTAAGGCTCACCCAAATCCCCCATCCTTAAGGCTCACCCAAACTCCTCATCCATAAGGCTCACCCAAACCCCCCCCCATCCTTAAGGCTCACCCCAACCCCCCATCCTCTCCCAAACCCCCCATTCATAAGGCTCACCCAAACCCCCCATCCTTAAGGCTCACCCAAACCCCTCATCCTTAAGGCTCATCCAAACCCCTCATCCATAAGGGTTACCCAAACCCCCCATCCTTAAGGCTCACCCAAACCCCTCATCCATAAGGCTCACCCATACCCTATTCCTTAAGGCTCACCAAAACCCCCCCATCCTTAAGGCTCACCAAAATGCCCCATCCTTAAGGCTCACCCTAATCCCCCATCCTTAAGGCTCACCCAAACTCGTCATCCATAAGGCTCACCCAAACCCCCCCCCCCATCCTTAAGGCTCACCCAAATCGCCCATCCTTAAGGCTCACCCAAACCCCTCATCCTTAAGGCTCACCCAAACCCCTCATCTTTAAGGCTCACCCAAACCCCCCATTCTTAAGGCTCACCCAAACCCCTCATCCATAAGGCTCACCCAAACCCCCCATCCTTAAGGCTCACCCCAACCCCCCATCCTTAAGGCTCACCCAAACCCCTCATCCCTAAGGCTCACCCAATCCCCCCTTCCCTAAGGCTCACCCAATTCCCCCATCCTTAAGGCTCACCCAAACCCCCCATCCTTAAGGCTCACCCAACCCCCCCCCATCCTTAAGGCTCACCCAAACCCCTGATCCATATGGCTCACCCAAACTTCCCATCCTTACGGCTCACTCAAACCCCCCCCCCATCCTTAAGGCTCACCCAAACCCTCCATGCATATGTCTCACCCAAACCCACCCATCCATAAGGCTCACCCAAACCCCCCATGCTTAAGGCTCACCCAAACCCCCCATCCTTAAGTCTCACCCAAACCCCCCATCCTTAAGGCTCACCCAAATCCCTCATCCATAAGGCTCACCCAAACCCCAGCCCCATCCTTAAGGCTCACCTAAACCCCTCCCCCATCCTTAAGGCTCACCCAAACCCCCCCCATCCTTAAGGCTCACCCAAACCCCCCCATCCTTAAGGCTCACCCAAACCCCCCCCCCCCCCATCCATAAGGCTCACCAAAACCCCCCATCCTTAAGGCTCACCCAACCCCCCCCATCCTTAAGGCTCACCCAAACCCCCCATCCTTAAGGTTCACCCAAACCCCCCCCATCCTTAAGGCTCACCCAAACCCCCCCCATCCTTAAGGCTCACCCAAACCCCCACTCATCCTTAAGGCTCACACAACCCCCCTCCATCCTTAAGGCTCACACAAACCCCCCCCCCCATCCTTAAGGCTCACCCATACCTCCCATCCTTAAGGCTCACCCAAACCCCCCATCCTTAGGCTCACCCAAACCCCCCCCATCCTTAAGGCTCACCCAAACCCCCCCCCCCATCCTTAAGGCTCACCCAAACCACCCCCCCCCCCATCCTTAAGGCTCACCCAAACCACCCCCATCCTTAAGGCTCACCCAAACCCCCCCCCATCCTTACCATCCTTAATGCTCACCCAAACCCCCCCCCCATCCTTAAGGCTCACCGAAACCCCCCATCCTTAAGGCTCACCCAACCCCCCCCATCAATAAGGCTCACCCAACCCCCCCCCATCCTTAAGGCTCACCCAAACCCCCCCATCAATAAGGCTCACCCAAACCCCCCCCATCCTTACCATCCTTAATGCTCACCCAAACCCCCCATCCTTAAGGCTCACCCAAACCCCCCCCATCAATAAGGCTCACTCAAACCCCCCCCCATCCTTAAGGCTCACCCAAACCCCCCCCATCAATAAGGCTCACCCAAACCCCCCCCCCATCCTTAAGGCTCACCCAAACCCCCCCATCCTTAAGGCTCACCCAAACCCCCCCCCCATCCTTAAGGTTCACCCAAACTCCCCCCCATCCTTAAGGCTCACCCAAACCCCCCCCCCATCCATAAGCCTCACCCAACCCCTCCCCCATCCTTAAGGCTCACCCAAACCCCTTATCCTTAAGGCTCACCCAAACCCCCCATCCTTAGCTCACAAAGATGGTGAGGTTGCAGACACTACAAGAGACTATCGAACTTAAGCGGGACTCGAACCCCAGTCCGGCGATCGCCAGGCAGAGACATTTCCAATATGCCACCACAACCCCTTTTATTTGTAGCCGAATTATACAGAGGCAAACCTTTCACCTAGTTGCGTTACTAACGCTTTCCCTTATCCCCTGAACTTTCTTCTTGAATCCTCCTTGGAATAAATTATGAGGGATGTTAAGGCGACGTCTCCTGACATTATTCATCCTGGAAGATCAGCAATTTGGGTTCCAGATCTGTCCTTTCCGGTGGTTGTCAGCACTTTCTCCAGTATTCATTTACTTATCTTTTGAATTATCATTTCGTCCTTTCCTCGACTTTAGGTTCTGGGTTTTTGTATATTTTTTTCTTTTTCGCTTTGTCAAACATCTTGATTTTCCGTCGTGGATGTTGAACGACGTCAAAAGCCAGCTGGAGAAAGACATCTTATCATTACTTAATCAACAACCTTTTCATATGGAAGAAAAGCAAAAGGTTAACAGAGGAAGAAGGAAATAATAAGGGCGAAAGAGAGAGAAATTATTATGAAGATATTTGCTTATACTGTATAAATCTGAAGTTTGTTTTATAATTAATCATAATTTGATTACACAAAAGTTATGGTGTATGATTCAATAATAAAGCTCATTCTAGTCTATAGATGTCCAGCATGGTTATTGACATAAGAGCAAGAAAAAAGACGAAGATTTTGAGAATAAAGTGTTAAGAACCATCGTGGGACCAAGAAAGTAGAGAATGGAAGAGACATAACTGGGAGTTGAGAGAGCAGACAAAACAACCACATATAAGTCGATTTGTTAAGGGAAGAATACAATGGGCAGGGCATGTTGAAAGAATGGAGGAGGAAAGAATGTCAAGAAGGGTGTTCTTGGCAACGTGTAGATGCACGTAAACCTCCTGGCGACCTAGAGAAGATTGGAGGAAGTGTTTAGAGGAGGATTTACAGCAAGAGGGTTTGAACCCTAGAGATTAGATTGTGACACAGGACAGAGGAGATTGGAATAATCCATCAAGAGCGGTCATGGGTCAACAAGTGGTCCCACGACCAGTGAAGTGAGAGTAACGGAGCAAGTAATTACACAGTCCACTACAAATAACTTAATTGATCTATAATTTATGACGTCTTTCTCCTGGTACACCTTGCTGTAAGGAATTGCACTCTGTTACACCCTTACTTCGGGGTGAGTTCCTGTATTTAGCTCCACCCATCACCTCTGCCATCTCTCCCTACTGCGCAGTTAGGTTGTGACAGTGTGCATATCCTCAATGCGACGTGTGTCAGAATTCCTGTGTCCAATTATACGCTGACAAAAAAAAAAATAATGATATATAGTAGTTTGAATGAAAATAAGCTTATGTACATAACCTAGAAAATGTCAGCATTATTAGCAGAAGAAAAGAAGTAATTACGAAAACAAAGATATTATAACCGTCATATGCTTGTTTTCAATCTGTATTTTTCCAAACCATATCATAAATGCATGGACTTAGCCCACGATGCATTGTATAATTCAGCTGGTTAAAATTTTAGGTGTTCGAAGCCATAACACTGGAGAAGCTAAACACCTAAGAGGCTGGTTGATTTCAAACAGCACAAGCGTATCGACGCTAATGGGTGGTGGATCTTGCGAACAAACACTTTAGGTGTGTGAAGCATTGCTGCAGATCCACTTAATCCCTCGTTAATGATACGGAATGAGGTTCTACCGATGAACGGGATGGACTTTAGGGGAATTTCAGGTCTGTTTCAGCCCAAATATAAGGAAAGTAACTCTTGGAAAAAGCAATCAGCGATTTCAGACGACCGCTAAAGAAGATTGTCAACGTTTTACTCAAGCCTACGACCCAAGCTTTTCCTCTTTCAGTTGTTGGCCGTGAATGAATCTACCGTTTGATAAAAATCCTGGATCCAGATCACCGCCAAAATCTAATCACAATTCTGACATATCCTGGAATTTTTAGCAAAATTCATCCTAAACTTTTTGAGTTAAGCTTGTGACTGACTAACAAACAGATAGGCAGAAGTGAAAACATAACCTCCTTGACGGAGGTAAAGATATATCGGGATTCTCTCAACCAGAATATAATAGAATATGGTGAAGATTTGTGTCTGTTATTATGTACCTGGACTGAATATGTAAGTTATATACACCGATTGATATAGTTTTTTTCTTATGAAATGTTAAGACAAAGGGAAACCGATTTATTCTATAGGCCTTTTAGTGCTATCAGTGAGCCTCACGCGTTGCACCATAATTCCTTCAGGATTTTCCTGCCTCAGTTCAGCTCTTAACTACACCCTAACTTTTAGCCGTCTAA
>NC_090752.1:87188272-87193272 GCF_036898095.1 Palaemon carinicauda | reverse complement strand
CTAGTTTGTAGTTCGGTGTATTATAAGAAGATAATATAGGCCTTAGTGGAATATTAGGCTTGTGGATTTTGGGCAAACCATATAGTATGCCGTATGAGGACCCCAAACAAAACAAATTTTGATAACTAGCTTCATTAATAGAATTTTCATTTTTAAGAGTTTTTGAAAACCTATTAATTTTATCCTCGGTTTTAAAGATGTTATTAAAATCCGGCTCCCCAAGTTTCACAAATTTGGACTCATCGTTTAGAATATTCTCCATTTTACCCACGTATTCCTCTCAGTCTAGAATTACAGTTCCTCACCTTTGTCCGGTCTAGTAATGACAAGGATCTCTCTTTTGGCCAGCATTTTCAGTATGTCAAAGTCAGTTTTCTTAAAGAAGGGTGTCCACCTGGTGTTAAGTTTTCGGAATGCAGTGTGCGACAGTTCAAATAGTTGAGATTGCAGGTTACCAAGATCAATGTCAAAGGGCAGTGATTTAAGCCTTTGAAATAATGACTCTAGAGGTAGAAAAAACTTGCAATAGTTAGGTCTAAAGTTCGGAAGACAGAAATCCAACCCAAGTGACAATAGAAACTCTTCCCTTTTGGACAATACATATTTAGAGTAATTGAAAACAGTGGTTCGTTCTTTGTTAAAATTTTGAATAAAAACACCCAAGCTCCTCGGTTTCCTGTTATGACACTCTTGTACGGTAGAAACGTACTCAGAAATACTCTTATTAAAAAGCTTTTTAAAAATTATTGGGTCAAGGTAAAATTGTTACATAGATTTTTAAGATTATCGTTGATGACATCGTTATGCTTGTTAACAGATTTTTGTTTATTCGTTATTTCTATTTCTAAAAGACATTTTGTGGCATCATGATAAAATTGTGTTTGGTATAAAGACGATCTATACAGTTTAAATTTTACAAAATTTGGTACAATGTTATTCAGTTGACAATATTGAAGAAATTCAAGATCAAGTTTGGCCTTTTCAAATTTCCTGACCCGCTTCTCGAGAGTCCTGCACTGCGAGAGTAGTTCAGCTCCGTAGCGATGTCGAACAAGCTCATGGAAATGAAGGAAGTCTCTTGATCTGATGCGAAGTAGAAAAAGCAGTACGTAGAAAAAGCTTTGAAATTCCATATTGAAGGTAGTTCTTCGTTGGTTCCACTCACAGCCACGCCCAAGTTAAAATAGGTCCAAGAGACATCATCAGAGAAGGTGGCGGCAGCCAGTATCTTACATTTCTCAAAAAGGACAGGGAAATAGGTAGTTATAGATATCCATTTATTAAAAATCCCGACGTTTCGTGATCGTCATTATCACATATTCCAGGGATGCAAATAGGAAGTGAATATATAACATTAAGAAACAGTAATATACAAATATATAAATAAAGTGAAAATTGGTAAAAAAAAATAAGAAAAATTAAAAATTCAAGTAAAAATATTCATAAAACAGAAGTGGAACCAACCTCGCATTAGCGCAAATAGAAACTGAATGGCATTAGCAACTACAGAACAAAACAAAGAAACCTATGACAAGTACAATTGAATGGAGGAAGCTTGGGTGTTTAACGATGGAACCAGTCTTTTAATCAAAATTGACTCCAGAATCGGCAAGTCGTGGGAGTTAGATACTTGCCCTATAATGCTAAAATCTTTATTGTCAATATTTATTTTGCACATTTTAGTATGATTGCGAATATTTGAATGTTCTGGGTTGGATATTCTGCAACCTGTTCGAAAACTAACACCTCTATGAGAATCAATTCTGACCTTCAACAACCTCTTGGTAGATCCTACATAGGTCCCAGATTTACACTTTGGGCAAATATATTAATAAACTACACCAGAGGACATTAAAGGGCTCAATCGATCCTTAAAATGAATAACCAAATTTTTCATTTTTCTAGCATTAGAGGCTCTTTGACCTCTCTTTTTATGTGCCTTATTTATAGCATTAGGGGTGTTTTGCCTTCTTCTTTTAGGAGCCTTATTTATAGCATTAAGGTCTTTTTTACCTCGATTTTGAGGTGCATTACCTCTAGGATTAGAGGCTCTTTTACCTCTATTTTTAGGCGCCTTGTTTATAGCATTAGGGGCTTTTTTACCTCGATTTTGAGGTGCATTACCTCTAGCATTAGAGGCTCTTTTACCTCTATTTTTAGGTGCCTTGTTTATAGCATTAGGGGCTTTTTGACCTCGATTTTGAGGTGCATTACTTCTAGCATTAGAAGCTCTTCGGCTTCTATTTTTAGGTACCTTATTTATAGCATTAGGGGCTTTTTAACCTCGATTTTGAGGTGCATTACTTGGAGCATTAGAGGCTCTTTGACCTCTATTTTCAGGTATCTTATTTAAAGCATTAGTGGCTTTTTGGCCTCGATTTTGAGGTGCAATATTTTTAGCATTGAAGGCTCTTTGACCTCTCTTTTTAGGTGCCTTATTTATAGTATTAAGGGCTCTTTGACCTCTATTTTTAGGTGCCTTATTTATAGCATTAGAAGCTCTTTGACTTCTATTTTTAGGTTCCTTATTTATAGCATTAGAGGCTCTTTGACGTCTATTTTTAGGCGCCTTATTTATAGAATGAGGGCTATTTTTTACCTCTATTTTTATGTGCCTTATTTCTAGCATTAAGGTTTTTTAACCTCGATTTTGAGGGGTTTTTACCTCTATTTTGAGGTGCCTCATTTCTCGTATTAGGGTCTTTTTTACCTTCATTTCAAGGTGACTTTTAGCATTAAAGGCCATTTTACGTCTCCGTTTAAAGGCTCTTCGTTGCTGTTCTCTTCTGTCTGTTCTAGTTTTGTAAGATCTTTAGTTTTTTCGGCTTCCTTTGACCTTTCATCTTCCAGTTTCCTTAGTTTGTCAATTTCCTTCGAGATTTCATCGTATTCTTTCCTAATTCGTCAGTTTCCTTCTAGATTTCAAGAGTTTTCAGTGCTGTGTGTCCTCAGTTCGTCAGATTCCTCAGAGAAATCGATGGCGTTCATGTCTTTGTCCATCAGGGCGATGGGTAAAATCAGGAATGCTCTAAAATTTCTCCGAATACGCCATCACGCTAAAGTAAACGACGAGCAACACAATATATTTACCAATACTATCTGGATATGTCCTTTCTTCAATGTCGAATTTTGGGACTATCCTGTTGAAGAATCACACGTCACTCACCGTTCAGTTGAACCATTCTGTCTCCGTCCTTATTTCCTTAGTTCCAATAGTCTCCAATTATAGGACATCCTTGCAAAAGCCCAAGCAAAGGATCATTTAAGGTGCATAGATCATGTTCTTCAAAGCTCGACAACTTCTGCAGCAACCACCAAAACCAGCTGTAGATGAAGGGGTTCCGAAGAGCCTCCTGTTGATCCTGTAGTTGTAAGAACACAATTCTCAGTCAGCTCCCTGTTCCAAAAATAGCCATTAACAATGTTCTCTGCGTTGCATGCTTAGTTTCAAAAAAAAAAAGATCAGGTCTTCAGAAGTCATCTGAAGCTAGGGGCGGAGCCATTCAGAACTGCTCCGGGAAGATTCTATTCTGGAGTCATACAGAACTCAATGCTCAGTTTACGGCCATGTCCTCTGAAGCCTTTTGAAGATCCCGGAAAATTTTCTTCAGGTGCCGTTCAGGGAGCTCCAGAAAGAATCTGTTCTGGAGTCATTCAGAACTCCATGCTAAGTCTACGGCTGTTTCTTCTGAAGGCATTTGGAAATCCGGGAAAGTTTTCTTCCGAATCCGTTCACAGATTCTGTTCTAGGGTCATTCAGAACGCCATGCTAAGTCTATGGCCATTTCTTCTGAAGCCATTCGGAGATCCGTGAAGATTTTCTTTTGAAGCCGTTCAGGAATAGCGAAAAAACTCTTCCTTCGTTTCAGTAAACCCTAGTTACTCATCATCATCATCATCATCAATAATAATAATAATAATAATAATGATAATGATAATAATAGTAATGATTATGATAATAATAATACTAATGATAATGATAATAATAGTAATAATAATAATAATAAACTACATGCTTTGATTTATGGATTTGAGTCTGAAACTTCTGAAGTTGTTCAACGCTCGGATTTGAAATTAAAGGAAAAGTTAAGAGACTGAATAGGAAGGGCGAAGGGTAATTGACGTTTTCAGCAAACCGCTTTGAAATAACCGAAGGGTTCGACTTATTTTTTCAGGTTTGAGATTTAAAACAACCCATTTTCGGTACGAATCGATATCAGTGCCGTTCGAAACACAAAATACATCACGGAAAAAGGCATTTCCCGAGTACTTTTTTGAAGAATTTTTTTAGATAATCAATAATGATGTGATATTCACATGATTTTTACAATGGAATTATTACTTCCTGGATTTTTTTCGAAGGCCATGAATGTTACTATGTGTATATGTTATGTTTCTACCAATGGTTTATATATTCACACATTATATATATGTATATATATATATATATATATATATATATATACATATATATATATATATATATCTATATCATCTCCTCCTACCCCTAATAATTCAATACATCTTTCATCATCTACTTCACGCTTCATAGTCTTCAGCCATGTAGTCTGGGCCTTCCAACTCTCCTAGTGCCTTGTGGAGCCCAGTTAAATGTGTATATATATACAGTATATATATATATATGTATATATATGTGTGTATATATATGTGTGTATATATATATATATATATATATATATATATATATATATATATATATATATATATATATATGTATATATATATGTACATCTGTTCAATCGGTCTTTAGCATATTTACTTCGTTATTTGTAGTTATGAAATTATTGTAAACACCTGGAGAACAAATGTATGAAATATTGTCGTCTTATTATTTTTTTATTTTAATTTTCCTAAAACTTCCACCAGAAGGATCTTATCATAACTACGAGACCTTTAAACCTCGAACATGTGGGGATGGGGTTAGGATATAACCAGGTGGTGGTTAAATATCATGGTGGAGAGGTGGTAAGTAAGTGACG
>NC_090752.1:87175772-87183272 GCF_036898095.1 Palaemon carinicauda | reverse complement strand
GATGGCAGTTAAGTTGCTCCCTTGTCGATCGATTGTTAGGACGTATGAACGGTGCCAGTCAGTTTCTGATGACTAAGGAAGAGAGAGAGAGAGAGAGAGAGAGAGAGAGAGAGGAGAGAGAGAGGAGAGAAGAGAGAGAGAGAGAGAGAGAGGCGTCTGCTGACAGCGTAATACGAATGGTTCCACCTAATTCTAAAGACCAAAGGAGAGAGAGAGAGAGTTATGAGGAGGTTCAAGGATTTTGGATATCTCAAAGACTTTTTAGTGATGCGGAGACTACACTTGCTCTTTGGTAGAGCGATTTATTTTAAGCATTTAGAGTGTTCCTATAATCTTGTCTAACGTATTTCTTATCTTTTTTACCGTGTTATTGTTTACTACATCTGGTGGAAGTCTATTCCAAGTATTTGCTTTTTGTATGTAAAGAAATTTCGACATTGAGTGGTGTTGTATCTTTCCAATTCCAGTTTGTATCCGCAATCTCTGGACTGATTTGTGCTGAACGTGAATAGATTGTCGTTGATGTAGATCAGAAATAGCAATGGGCCAAGGACGGAGCCTTGAGGTACTCCACTTGTAACAGCTGCCCACTCTCAGAGAGAGAGAGAGAGAGAGAGAGAGAGAGAGAGAGAGAGAGAAACTATTTGATGTACAGAATGAAATGATTCTAGTGTTTGGTGATGATTATTGGGTGGCTTTTCGTCATCAATATAATCTGGAATCTGTACTCATATGTACAACTTTCATTCAGTTTAAATTCAATAATCGGTGTTTACTTAGTGGTACTTACCATTAAATAAAGTGTAGCTTGCTGAGAGAGAGAGAGAGAGAGAGAGAGAGAGAGAGAAAGAGAGAGTGTGTGTGTCTAAACTATCCCGAAATACATAGTTTCATACTTATGTTCCATGACCCGTACTGAAACTTAACACATTTCCCGATGTTGTTGTGAAATGCCACTGGCTGCAATGAAGTTCAGAAACCAAACTGGGGGTCGAGTATTAGAATATTAGTGATTAACATAAGGGGGAATGGATTTATGAGCGAGCTGATTTTATTTGAAATATCTGATATATTATTTTTATTTTTTTATCAAGGAATATCGATTCAGCCATTGGCTAAATCATACAACGATAAAATCAGGAGAAATAATTAAAAGAAATGATAACCGAGATAAACGCCATCTATTGATGGAATAAGCGATGTTCAAAAGTTCAAATTTGCAGTGAATGTTTTTATGCTGAACAAGTTGTACAAGTTGACGTGAGTCTCTCTTTTTAGTTTATTTATGAAAGATGTTGTGACTGTTCTTCACCTAATTTCATTTTAATTGTTCATAACCTCTCTTGTAGTTTATCTATTTCCTTATATCCTTTCCTCGCTGGGCTATTTTTCCCCGGTGAAGCCATTGGGTTTATATCATCCAGCTTTTTTAACTAGGGTTGGAGCTTGGCTAACAACAATAATAATAATAATAATAATAATAATAATAATAAACGTAGGAAGAAAAACTCGAGAGTTGCAGCGCTGCCAGAGCAATTCCCATAATGGCCCATACAGCGTCCCCTTTGAGGTCGTAAAAAGACGGGAATAATTTTAGATTCAGGTAATGAGATAAAGATTGCTGAGGAGGATTCGCCCCCCCCCTCTCTCTCTCTCTCTCTCTCTCTCTCTCTCTCTCTCTCTCTCTCTCTCTCCTTGGGCGTGTTGACATCAATGCCACCAAAATGGAAATTACATTTTAGTTGCTTTGTCCATTTTCGAACTTGACGTTTCATGGAAGTTTAGATTTATTCCTTCTGGAGAGCAAACTTCATCACCCAGTGATAAAAAACTTCATGCAGAAATTTATGTTCTGCTTGGAACATATTGGACAGTTTTATTCCAGTTGCGACCAAGTTGTGGAATGATCTACGGAATGTTTTTATGTTGAACAGGCTGATATAAGTCTTTTTATAGTTCATATATGAAATGTCTGTTTTGATGTTGTTCTTGTTTTTAAAATATTTTATTTTAATTGTTCCTTATTTCTCATATCGTATATTTACTTCCTCATTTCCTTTCCTCACTGGGCTATTTTTCCCTGTTGGAGCCCTTGGGCTTATAGCGTCTTGCTTTTCCAACTAGGGTTGTAGCTTAGCTAATAATAATAATAATAATAATAATAATAATAATAAATGTATTTTGGTAGGGACGTCTTGGAAAAGTCGACATGATAGATAACACCAGTTGAAATTAAAGAATCAAGCTGTTGAGGTCAATAGTTTTTTGTTTATATAAAGCAAGAATTAATGCAAGGATGAGAAATGGGGAGAGGCAAAGAACTGGTAAAAGCGCAAATGAAAGATGTATCAAATCAAGAATTTTTTTCCTATACAATAAAGAGCAAGTATTTGGGTGTGTGTATATATATATATATATATATACTGTATATGTTATATATATATATATATATATATATGTCAGATATATATATATATATATATATATGTCAGATATATATATATATATATATATGTCAGATATATATATTTATGTCAGATAAAAAACAGATTGGAAAAATTTTATTTAGAATACAATTATAGCTATGACAGTGGTAAAACTTTATTGTTTAAAACAGACGCCACCCGAACAAATAAATATATTTGCTAGTTAATTAACGCAATTCGTAAAACCTTTGTAATTTAAAAACTGGTAATTAATATTGTATAAAATTTCTTAGTCGGAAAAGCACATAGTTAAACTCGCCTGAATGGCTTTTTAGATTTTAATGATAATTATGTTCTTTTTTTCTATAATTATTCTATTCCATTCCTAATTTTTCACATTATTAACATGAAAATTGGAATGTTTATTATAAATCTCTCTCTCTCTCTCTATCTCTCTCTCTCTCTCTCTCTCTCTCTGGGTGCGTGCTACTCTATATGTATATTCTGTCCACTCTCTCTCTCTCTCTCTCTCTCTCTCTCTCTCTCTCTCTCTATATATATATATATATATAATATAATTATAATGTGTGTGTAGTCTCTCTTTCTCTCTCTCTCTGTCTCTCTCTGGGTGTGCGCAACGCTCTTTGTATATTCTGCTCTCTCTCTCTCTCTCTCTCTCTCTCTCTCTCTCTATATATATATATATATATATATATAATGTGTGTGTGTATTCTGTCCAGTCTCTCTCTCTCTCTCTCTTCTCTCTCTCTCTCTCTCCTCTGCATTTAAGACGATTAATTTTGTATTCATAAACGGTATCCCCCTGATTCACGCACAATAAATCTATCAACTTCTTTAATCAAAACGACACAACATAAAAAAATTAATTCATTATGAATAGAAGTTTAATTTTCTTCCACACCAACATCAGTCACACAAAACTGGATTAAGTAATACAATACAAATGGTTTTTAGGTTTTTACTTTCTTCTCGTTCATTCTTTTACTTCATAACTTGAAAGGATTATTTTTATGGAAATGATGATGATAATTATTATGAAAATTTCCTCATAAAATGGAAGCCTTGAGATGAACACAACCTTTCCCATTCATTTTCAAAATCGGAAATCGTGGAAATAAATCATTTTTTTTTTCCGGAATCCTAACGCATGTTCGTGTTTCTTCATCCGTTATGCGGAGTTGCATACAAATTAGGGGAGTAAGTGAAAGCCGTGTTTTGTATGTTCATAGACACATAGACTAAGACACACTCATATTATCTGTAAATCTGTATATATAATATTTATATGTATGCATAAGTGTGTATTTGTATATATAGTGTGTGTATGGTTTTTGAGGCAGTATTGACTATATATATATATATATATATATACTGTATATATCTATATGTATATATATATATATCTATATGTATATATATATATATATTTATATATATATATATATATGTGTGTGTGTGTGTGTGTGTGTGTGTGTGATATATGAATGTATACCGTTTGCCCTTGATTAAAGAGATACTGTTTCTCTGTCAGTTGTACCATCCAATTGCGAAATACACCGCTGCAAGTAATACCATGCCATGTGTAACTAGTTTGTATTTCTTGTTAACACCCAAGGAGGGAGAATTTTTAGTTTTATTGTCATTAGAAAAATCTATAGATTAAACCAACAAAACTTATCCCCACGGATATATTAAATATTTCAATGTTACGTGTCCTGATGGCTACGGGAGAACAATGCTTTGATGGTAGCCATCTGCGTCACCCTTCCAGAATTAATGGCATTGAATGGACGGATATAAAGGAAAGCACTACTTCTCATTCCCTTTCCCCATTCAAAGAGCCGACGACTGAAAAGGGGTATTTCTATCTTCATCTATGTGAGATTAGAAGGTTTTTTCTATAGAGCTCGTATTCGAAAACATTCGGAGAGTTAAAAGTTAAGGATACGTTGTATCCTCTTTGGAATTTGAAATTAGAATCTCCAAATCTTGGATAGAATTTTAGAATGAAACAGTTAACAGTTCTGGGTCTAACTGTTGTGGATTCGTTACTTAATGAGTTATTATTTCTTTTGGAAATAACATTGTCATTATACTCTCTAATGTAAAAAAGACCTTGTAATCTAAATTGATTTTAATTATATGTTGTGTTTTGTTGTTTTTTATGTATTGGAATTTCATTATATCACGTTAAAAAACACATAAGGGTATACAAATTTATTATTGACTTGAAAGATATTTGATTTTCCTTGTTTCACAGACATTAGGTAATCATATTTTGTGTTAACGAAGGTATAGCTTTTTTTTTTTTTCATATTAGTACGATGTTGTCCCTTTTAGGGATTTTTCAATGGGTGAGCTGTGATTTATATGGGATTCAAATTATTTCGTAAGATAAATTTATATTCAACGAAATTATTAAAAAGAAAATTATTTTTCTCAGTAATATATTTATATGATTTAGAGTATACATATGAATATATAAATATATATATATATATATATTTGCGTGTATATATATATATATATATATATATGTAAATATTTGTGTGTGTGTACATTGTGTTTTTGTAACTGAGTGAGTGTGTGTGGTTTCGTGTGGGAATGTACAGTATGTCTGTTGTATGCATTTATGTATAATCAAAGAAAGAAACTAAGAAAATTTGAATGGAGCTTTTAATTACGTAGAAGAAAAAATTAGTGATAGGAAAGGTTTAAGGTTGATATAAACCCTTTTTAGTTAACACAATTACCTTATGTGAATTATCTTGATGAAAATATTAAATTACTAATGACAGTTATGAGTGTTGATCTCCTTTTGAAATAATGAAGGTGATATTCGGAATAGACATATGTTTGTTATTATCAAGTTTGTCTCGGTAATACAAGGCAGAGATGACAGTAATATTATAAAACTGTTATTGCAACGTGGGTCACTAACATTTAAACGAATTATTTTATTTGGAAAATTTTATTTTGACAATACAATTGGAGCTTTTGTGTAGGTTGTGGTATATATATATATATATATATATATGTTTATGTGAAGTTATATATTTGTATACGTTGTTTATAGTAATATTTTACTACATGCTGACATGAATCCCCCATTCACCTACGTTATCATCCATCTATCTATCTTTTTATCTATCTATCTATCTATATATATATATATATATATATTTATATATATATGTATACATATATATATATTATATGCATATATACATATATATATATATATATATATTGTGTGTGTGTGTATATATATATGTATAAATACGTATACATACATACATATATATATATATATATATTATGTATGTATATATTATATATATATGTATGTATATATTATATATATATGTATATATTTTATATATATATATATATATATATGTGTGTGTGTGTGTGTGTGTGTGTAATATATTACTTCTAACTTTAATCGAACATTTTACCATTTATCTTCTAAAGACCAATAAAAGAAACAAAAATAACATTTTTTCCATTTTCTTTGTTTCTGTAATGGGTATTTTAAAGAAATATATTTATACACACACACACACATATATATATATATATATATATGTGTGTGTGTGTGTGTGTGTGTGTGTGTGTTAAATTCAGGTATAGTCAGTTGGGGAAAAAAAAAAAAAATTGCAAAAAAAAATGTCTTACTCGCTTGCTTGTTTGTTGATTAGAAAAAAATAAAGGTGGAATTATTGTGATGAGCATCTGGAAACATTACAATGCAGTTATATTTAATTTCCTGTAAAAATAAATTTTTTATGATTTTTTTTAGGGTATTTTTTTTTTACCCGAAAAAGGGGGTAAGAAAAAACATAGTTGGGGTAAAAATAAAATACCTTCATTTTGGCTATTTTAAGACAATTTAGAGGTCCTCTTGTGGCTCAAGGTAAAATAAAATAAAATGTCTTCTATTTCATATAACTTAACACATAGTTCATTAATTCATTATGAGAAATGTATGGTATTTCATTTAATGTTTTTACACCAATCTCATTATTCACCATCAAAGCTCGAAGAATATTTCCTAAAAGCACTCAATGCTAGCTTATTGGGAAATTTGAAATAACCCCCTTTTATTATATCTGCATTTGTAGGACCAAAAAATAAAAATTCAGAAGAAACAATTTGAATATCTTTAGATACTGGTTGCATTCACGTGAGTTTTTCTGGGTCAGGTGAAATGCTTTTCCTCCTTAAAAAGTCCACTTCTACAGATGAAACACTTTCATTTTCATCATATTCAAAAGTCTTGGTAATCTTACCCCAGTTGTAAGACTGTAGGAATAGAATAAAAAATTGCATAAAATTTTCCTGTAGCACTGTCATCTAACACTGGAATTTGGAATAATAATTCTTCAGGAACGTTTTCATCTGCAGGGATGTGCTCTTCTAATGAAGATTCTTCGTGCATAGCATCTGTGTCCTCTAGTTCCATCACTGGTTGTTGGTCATCCTCCTCTTCTGAGTCACTGTCTGAGGAGATTTTGCACTTTCTCTTAGACTTAGATTTCCTTTTATTTTCTGTTTTGTGATTTCTACTCCTGTTATGATTTGGGCTTTCATTTTTATGCGACGACGTGTGGGCTTGGATGTACAGTATTTGGTGTCTTCCATCTTGCCTGCATAACAGTCCCTAATGTTGTTTCCTCATTGGATTCTTGTAGAATCACACTGTAGCACATGTTATGAGGGGCTCGTCGCTGAATTTCCTTATAAAGCACATCAATTGGTAAAGAATGTAGAATTCTGTTCAGCTCAGAGTCCGAGTATTTCGAAAGGAATGGATTATTTTTATAACTTTTATTAAAGTTCGATGTTGAGGCTTCTTACTGAGGTGTTGAAGCTCTTGTAGCAGGAGTAGTTGGGCTTGTGGTGGGGGGTAGTTGACGGACAAACTGGAGCAGGTATAAGCGTGTCTAAGGATTCTGTAAAATCCCCAGAGAAACAAGTTGAAAGTGGCAGTAACTGGTGTTCATTTTGCTCTGAGAGATCCTTATGCATGGAGTCAAATGGGTTTTCTGTG
>NC_090752.1:87169444-87171944 GCF_036898095.1 Palaemon carinicauda | reverse complement strand
TCTCTCTCTCTCTCTGTAAACATGTTTTGTTTTGCAAAGTATCAGAGTTTATTTTCATAAATCAATTTACATTATAATGATAATAATAATAATTATTATTATTATTATTATTATTGTTATTATTATTATTATTATTACTATTATTATTATTTTTATTAATATCATTATTATTGTTTGTTGTTGTTGTTATTATCCTCATCATCACTAACAATAGCAAATTGTGGTTTTCTTCTTATTTCGTGAAAGAAGAAGAAAAACAAAAATAGCCATTCATAGAGATAATACTAGAAAGAGAAACAGTAGTATTATTACTACAGTATACAGAAAGAAAACGTATACCTGAGTAGGTCTTAAATGCATCTGTTTCATATTTATTATTATTATTATTATTATTATTATTATTATTATTATTATTACTATTATTATTATTATTATTATTATTATTATTATTATTATTATTATGCACACAACTATGAATAACATTCCAGAAGGCCATAAACTTAGTAAACAAACCTACACTGAATTTGATACGTAAAAAAAGTTGAGGTGAAAAAAGTTAATTAAAGTGTGAGTAATGTCTGTAGTTTTTCCAATAGAATAGTTTCTTTGATACTTAGAACATTGGTCACTAGAATGAGATTTTCTCTGATAATAATTTATGATTAAAATTTTGAGATATTTGCATTAAAGCATGCAAGGCCATTGTGAACTACTCTTGGTGATACTGAATTGATTGATTGATCTGAAGTTTTCTGGCATCCGTAATACTGAATAGGTATTCAGTCTCCATGAACATAGGAATGACAATATGAGGAATAGGAATTCAGGGTTATGGCCATTCTCTCTCTCTCTCTCTCTCTCTCTCTCTCTCTCTCTCCTCTCTCTCTCTCTCTCTCCTCTCTCTCTCTCTCTCTACGTTAGGGTCATTGAGGTTATGTAATACCTCATTTGATTCCAGGCAAAGATGGAAATTATTTAAGCCCTATTCCTGAAGGCGCATTTTAAATCGCTCACTTGGCTTCCAGTATGGACTTTTAAGGTTCATAGCTTGAGTGGAAAGAAAGAGAAAGCAAGCAACATAAATAGATTAGTACAGCGTCAAAATGACAATTAATTCTCTTCCAAGTAGAATGAATCTCTCATATTTTCTCTCTTTTCGAGTGTCTTTTCAAATTATGTTTATGATTTTCCGTAAAATTGAGTAGGAAGAAATGAAAACACACAAAACATTAGGTAATTCTTTTTTTTAATACACCTTCTAAACTTGGCTTTTCTTAAAAAGACTTATACCATCTTACTTTAGATGGGACTTGGGAAAGTTACTCCACATCCTGGAATGTTTTCTGGAACTGGATATGCCAAAAGAATAACAATAGATATTTCTTGAACTAAAACATTTATTGATTACTTTACCTTTTGTCATTTGTGTTTTCGATTTTTCCAAAATTGCTTCTAAGAAATGGTGAAGATATTATTGGCGAACAGCAAACGTTATACAAACGTATATTTTTTCCACTTCCGGAAAAAGTAAAATTGAAATGAACAGGAAGAAGGAGGATAGGCTTAAATAAAAAGAAAGAATACAAGAGTCAGGAAAATCAGATGTTGGACGAGAATTTCAAAACTGTAGCAAACTGAAATAAACCTAAATGATTATTTCAACAGATATCTTCCTTATAAAGTAAACGAATGGATTCCTATCATATATTTTCGTGTTTGGAATTGTCCTTTGCAAATGTCAGCAATCTCTGAGAATTTTGCATAAAGAAGTTTTTATAAAGACTGCAGATTTCTTATCTTCATAGTTATCTGTTATTGTGCGCAAGTTAGCAAGAAGAGGAGCTTTTAGAACTTGTTAGAGAATTGGTAATGTTACTCCACTATGTATATGCGTTTGTGGTAGCTCAAGTCCAAATGATTACTTCCCAATTTTAATAATACCCATATTATCTAAAGTTTTTGAACGTCTTTTAGCAAAACGTCTTAATAGGTTTGCTGAAGGTAATCATCTGTTCCCCACTTTGCAATTTAGTTTTCTTAAAGGCCTTGGAGCATGTGATGCCCTTCTTACAATCTCCAATGCTGCAGAGAAATCCCTTGATTATGGTCAGGAAGTTCGTATGATTGGCCTTGATTTTAGTGCTGCCTTTGACCGTGTTAATCATGAGGCCTTTGTTTTCAAACTCAAACAGTTGGGAATGGGTGGGTCGTTTCTTAGCATCATGGTTAAAATTTTAAGCAATAGATAACAAAGAGTTGTTGTTGATGGGCACCATAATGAGTATAGGAATGTGATATCTGGTGTTTATCAGGATAGTATTCTTGTTACTTTTCATACTATATACACATGACATGTGGTTTGGCCTAGAAAACAAACTTGTTGCATATGCAGATGATGCTACTCTCATTCAATCAGTTCTGTTCTCCGAATGTATATGTGGGGTTGGTGAATCCCTTAATAGAGATCATGACAAAACTCAAAGTATGATTGTAAGTATGT
>NC_090752.1:87161944-87166944 GCF_036898095.1 Palaemon carinicauda | reverse complement strand
TCCTCAGCCATGTAGGCCTTAGCCTTTCAGCTCTTTTAGTGCCTTGTACAGCCTAGTTGAAAGTTTGTTGCACTAATCTCTTTTGAGGAGTGTGAAGACCATGCCCAAAACCTCTCCATCTACCCCTCACCAGGATCTCATCCACATGTCAGTTGAGTAATCTCTCTTATTGTTTCATTTCTAATCTTGCCCTACCATTTAACTCCTAATATTCTTCTGAGGGCTTTGTTTTCAAATCTACAAAATCTGTTGGACATTGTTTCACTGTCATACCACGAACTAACATATAGCCTGATATTTATATGTAATTTCAATCGATTTGATTTCAAAATTATACTTAAACCTAGCCATTGTCTGATTTGCTTTTTTCAATCTTTCATTAAGCTCCAATTATAAATACCCTTTATTAGGGACAGTAGTTCCTAAGTATTTAAATGATTCCACCTCTTTAATCTTTTTTCCTTCCAGTGATATTTCATTTTCATTGCATATTACGTTCACATCATCTTTGTCTTTATTTTCTTTATCTTTAGCCTAACCTCGTGTGTTATTTCATGCATTCTGGTAATCAAGCTCTGCAAGTCCTGTGGTGCTTTGCTAATAAGGACAGCGTCATCAGCATATTCTAGGTCCGCTAATTTCCTGTTACCAATCCAGTCCAATGCTCCTCCGCTATCCCCAACTGTTCTTTGCATTACAAAATACATGAGGAGGATAAACAACTTAGATGACAACACATTCCGTTGGAGTACTCCACTGTTCACTAGAAATTCGTTTGCTAAGACTTCACTAACATTAACTTCTGTTTTTGCAATCCCCATGAACAGAACTCCATAATAAACCAGGACTCTCCAAAAAATTGGCCGGTGAACACTATCAAAGGATTTTTCATAGTCCCCAAAAGCTATCCAAAGTGAATATCTATATTTTACAAATTGCTCTACAACGTCTGAAATGAAAATTTTGTCACTACAATTTATACTTTTTTTTTTTTAATCCTGCTTGTTTATCTCTCAGCTTTTCATTAATTTTCTTTCTAGTCTCTTTAAAATGAGCGTAATTTATATTTTCATGAGAACTCTCTAGTCACTTTAAAATGAGCATACTATGTATTTTCATGACACCTAGCGTAAGTGTGATGCTTCTGTAATTATTGCAATCATTCAAATCTATTTTAGCTATTTACATCATCACTCCTAGCTCCCATTCATCAGGTTTTGCCTATTCATGCCACATTCTACAAATTTTAAGTAAACTGGGAGTCACTTCATTTTCGGCCAAAATCATGTCGACAGTTATTCCATCGTATCCAGGGGTTTCCATGTCTTGAGTTTTTAATGATAGCTTCGACTTGAAACACTCAATTCATTCATGGGAACATCAAGGTCTTTCTCAGCTTCAGGTATATCGATCAATTTATTCCCTTCATTCCTTTTATTTATAACCTCATTAAAGTGTTCCATCCAACGTTGCCTTTCTTCATCTTCTGTCGTTGTAACAGATCCATCCCTCTTTCTGATGGGTATATCCTTCTTCTTTGCCCCAGTAGAGATTTCATTAATTATTCTATGAGCAATTCTCACACCATAGCCACTTCCTGAATTCATAGCTTTGTCAGCCTCATCTGCTTTACTGTCTAAATATTCTCTTCAGTCATTCATAGCTTTTCTTTTTACCTCACTATCAATACTGGAATACTTGGCATGCTCTACCTTGTAATTTTCATTAATTCTTCGAAAACTTTCAGCAATCAATTTCTGTCTTTGTCTCCTTTTTATGGAATCCCAAGTATCATTTGATATCCATGGTTTTCTCCTTGTAACTCCATGTTCCAAAACTCCACTGCAAACTGACTGATATGTGTTCTTAATTTCACACCATTCTTCATTGATTGTCTACTCTTCGTCTTTTAAAGTCTCTAAAGCCTTTCAATTGCAAATGTTTCTGTGTGCTCATCCTCTAGAAGCTTAATTGTATCAAACTTACATATTTACATTTCTGTTGGGTGCTTTCAGTTTTTCAGTGTGACAATGAGGAGTTGTTGATCACTACCAATAACTGCACCTCCATATCTTCTTACAACTCTCAGAGTCCTCCTTTCTTTATTAATGGCCATTTCATCTATTTGATTTTTGTAATTACCAAATAGTTCATGTATGTTTGTGGATGTGCTGGGAAAGAGTAACTCCAATAGTACTGTTTGTTGAACAAAAACTTACAAAATGTGCTCCATTTTCATTTGCAACTTCGACAAGATCCTCAACACCCATTACATTTTCTATTTTTTGATAATTCCTTCCAACTTTACCATTAAAGTCAACAATTACAACTTTCATATCTCGCTCTGGGGTCTCATTTTTACACTACAGTTCTTCATAGTATTCAGCTTTCCCTTCTTTAGAGGAATTATTGTTGCATAGCAACCAATAATAGTCATATTGCACTGCTTTGATTTAAAATCTACTATTTACATCTCTCTATTCCGTTAATGTCTTTTCTGCTCTTGGTATTATCATCATTCCTACCCCTTCGCTCCCAACTGTATTTGTTCTTTCTGAGTAGATATATCTAAAGCTTCATCACCAATCCCCTTACAATGTGTTTCACTTAGGGCTAAGATATCCAAACTATGTTTCATAAGTTCATTCTCCACAGGCTGTAATTTTCCAATATGATTCATGATTCTAACATTCCAATTATCAATTCTCAATTTTTCTTAAGTATTTATTTACCGGGAGATTTTTAGCACCCCGCTACGCCCGGGACTGGGGCCATTCTCGCATTTTCTCTTTCCATACAATATATTTTTATCAAATGCAAAGTTTTTAATAGAGAGAAATATTAATGTTTTAGCAAGAATTATTTTTGGACATTTTCCTGGACTCTGAGGATTTTGGCCTGTAATAATTTTAATATTTTTAAGAAACAGGATTTATAAACAAAATTTAAATTTCTATTTATCACAAATATTTTTAAAGAAATATTTGTTTGTATGCTATATTTTCTATATATGTATTTCATATTTTATTATTAGCTTTAATATAAGTATCTCCAACTCCCGAATTTGATTGTGCCAGCTCTGTAAGAGTCGAGCTTGAATTATTAGACTGGTTAATCTCTTTCCTTTAAATGATAGATAATAACCTTCGAAAAGGCATGGTGTAATATATATATATATATATATATATATATATATATATATATGTATATATATATATACTGTATATATATATATATATATATATATATTATATATATATATATATTTATGTATATATATATATATATATATATATATATATATATATATATATATTTATATTTATATATATATATATATATATATATATATATAGACTGAAAACAAAAAACATACGGTTTGTGGACATTTTTATTCCTTCTGCAGAATTTTTAATTGAATGATAGATTAGAAAAGGAGATTAATGAATTGATTTTTTCATTGACATTTCACGATATTACCATTGTTCTGTGTGAGAATCTTTGTTTTTAAAACAGCGAATCTGTGTTTTGAAACAGCGAGTGTGTGTCTTCAAAACAACTTTATCCTTTTTTAAAACCAGGAATGTGTAGGATAGAAAGAAAAGCCTGAAGACTATGAGTCGAAGAGAGGACAAGGAGAGTCTAGGGGGAAATAACCCCGTTAACTTTGGAAAAAAGTTAAACACGAAAGTTTAGGCCAAATGAACGAGAGGAGGACCTGACTGATGATGGAGGTTGAGTCTCACCATCGTTTGGGATTCGACCAGATTTATCTTTCATGTAATTTCCCTCTTTTATCTTTGGCTGTTAGTTTTGGAGCTTTATCTCTTTTTCCCAATTTTGAAATCATCTTTGCATCGATTAATGAGATGGTTTACTTAATAAGATTTTTATGAGTGAGAATACCTTAAAGTGGTGAAAGAGTTATTGTATCGTCATGCACAGCAAAGCTGTAGTAGTCAGGGTCACCCACACTAGGTTGGTTTGCTGTGGGTGATCATACTAAATACTTCCACCATCACCACTCCGTAGTGGCCATCGTAGTGATGAAAACAGGCCAAACCCCAGACATGGTAAAGGTCATGTCTGAGCCTTTTGTCCTGCTTTGGATTAGAAACGTCTGCATTTGTGGTTGTAGGTTTATACTTGACCCTTTTAATTTTGATGTATGCAGTATTACTCAGAGGTGTTTAATGCCATTCAATACATTTTGAGTAAACTGATCCGTTGTAACATTTTCTATTGATATATTTATTTTTAAACTAACCTGTAATTGTTGTCTCTCTCTCTCTCTCTCTCTCTCTCTCTCTCTCTCTCTCTCTCTCTCTCTCTCTCTCTCTCTCTCTCTCTCTGATGTATATTTTTCTCTATACTATATCATACTTAGAGATTATTCCACTGAAAACACCACTAAGTACAAGCCCTATTTCCTATGATTCATGACCCCTTTTAACTTGTTTTTAATTCTTACATTAATAAGTACAAGCCCTGTCTCCTATGATTCATGACCCCTTTTAGCTTGTCTTTAATTCATACATCAATACGGGCAAGCCCTATTTCGTATGATTCATGGCCCCCTTTAGCTGATTTTCATTCATAAATTCAACTGTAGTTTTCCCCCAATATAAGCTGTAAGCAACTGAAGATTTCCCAGAGTTAGCAGTTTCATTTAAGAGTTGGTGAGCGTTCAATATATCTAAAATGGAATTCTCCTCTCCACCACCCAAATCATTCATAACCTCTTCCCATTGTATTTCAGGTCACCTTAGTTGAAGTAGATCTTTGAGTAGGATGTGGGTTTAATGGGATATGGTAGATGGTAAGTCTGCCGAGGTAACGCTGGAATTTTGAGATATACTGGTGAAATTTTGAAATTGGAATGGATAAGTTTGCTGAAGTTTAGCTTGTGATGTTGCTGAAGTTAGGAAGCGATATTTGTAAAGGTTGCTGAAGAAAGTTTTCGGGATTAGCAAAGTTGCTCGAGTTGGGAAATAGAAGAT
>NC_090752.1:87146944-87156944 GCF_036898095.1 Palaemon carinicauda | reverse complement strand
AGAGAGAGAGAGAGAGAGAGAGAGAGAGAGAGAGAGAGAGAGAGAGAGAGAGAGAGAGAGAGAGAGAGAGAGAGTAATTAATAAGGTGCCCGGAATTTCATTGGCGGGAAGTGCAGGCGAAAGTAAAAATTCTTGCAGATGCATCAGGATAATGAACTTTTGATAAAGAAAAATGAAGTTGTCAAATTACGAGAGAGCTGCCATGCCATTGTGCATGAGATCAGCAATGGCACCGAATATATGTGCGATGTTTCAAGGAAGGATATTCTTGTTTTTTTTTTTTTTATGATTGTAAGGACTAAAATCGGAGATAGAAAAGGGTACTGTAAGCACATTTTTTTTTTAATGTTTTGAAATTTTACTGAAAACAGTTCGTACGGGTGTGGACTTGTGTTTCAGTGCTCTGTATCGAATCTGGCTTTAAACGGAATCATTGTGTATCTCGTTGTTTGTACTATGAAAAATCTCTTTGTGGGTGTTTGCTAGTGTTGATATTAGTGAAATATAGTGCTAAAAATCAGTGGTTTCCTTGTATGTGAGGTCTGTAGTGAAAGGCCTGACCCAGCATTTTTGCGTTGGGGTGGGGCTACTTGAAAAGTTCATTGAAAAATGATTCAATATGTCTTTCCTTAGAAAACGAAAAGGAAGACGTAATCCCGTGAATGATCTCGGTCTATTTATGACTGAAATTGACGAGGTACTCACAGGAAGGGAGGAAAGTATAATGGCAGCAGCTTATGAAGAATGTGATGACGGAGGCAATCGTGGCATGTGTGGGCACTGTTAGTCCTATGTCGATGATGGGATGCAATGCGATCAATGCCGAAGATGGTACCATGATGAAGTAGCTTGCTCTAATTTAAGGGATGGTTCAAGTACTCTTTTAAAAAGCAGGAACATCATTTATAAATGTTCAAAATGTGTTGAGTCTGCATGTGTTGATGACATAACGAGACTAAGCATCATCATAGAAGAGATGAAGGTAAATGTACAACAACAGATGTCTGGTTTTATGGATATGATAACTGCTCAATACATGGATATGCGTCAAGAAATTTTCGAGCTGAAAGAGAAACTTATGGAATACGAAAAAGAGAATGTGACCAAGACTACATATGCAAGTAAGTTGAAATCAAGAAACACTTTGGTTATAAAATCTACGGAGGAAAATAAGAAGGCTTCAGATATCAAGAAAACTATCATGAAGAAGATAACCACGAATGTCGAACAGGTCAAAACCTCTAAACAAGGCCACTTGGTAGTTAATTTTGCGGATAAAACTGGGTTAGAAAAGGCTAAAAATGACTTAGAAGAGGTCAAGAATGACATTAAGGTAGAAGTAGATAAAAAGGATCTACTTAAACCGAAGATCAAGGTCTGCAATATTGATGAAAATGAAGATGATATAATTGCCAGTATAATGGAGAAGAATGAATGGTTGAATGATATATGTGAAAATGAAGAAGACTTTAAATTGATCAGGAAGTTTAAATCAAGACAAAGCGGTAAATTACACGTCATTATAAAGTGTAGTCCAACTATCAGGAAAGTCTTCCGTAAAAGAGATGATAGAGTATATACCACGCTTGGAGGATGCTGTAAAATCTATGATTCCTACAATGTATTTCAGTGTTATAAATGCCAAGAATTTGGTCATACTGCTGAAAATTGTAGCAAGACTCAGGTATGTGCCAAGTGTAGCCAGGATCATCGAACCACGGATTGTAATGTAAATACGTTAAAGTGTCATAACTGCACAACGAGGAATTACAATGATACGAATCATAGGACATATGATGATAACTGTAAAGTATACAAGGAGGAGCTTACCAGGATAAAAAATAGAACCGATCATGGAGTCTAGCCCATTGGTTAAGTGTGGTCTGATAAATATTCAATCGGTGGGGAATAAAACCTTAGAGATTAGAAATCTTATTAACGAAATGGAATTAGATTTATGCTTATTAACGGAAACTTGGTTGCAGGGAAATATTAGTGATAACTCAAAGATTCAGGAGATGACGCCGTGTACTCATGATTTCTATCACGTACCAAGAAAGGACAAAACTGGAGGAGGAGTGGGTGTCTTTGTGTCGAAAACTTTCTCTAGGGTTTCTATCATGAATGAAATGGTATTTGAAACGTTTGAATATATCTGTTTAAAACTGACAAGAAACAATAAGGTATTGAATATAATATCATTATATAGACCACCAGCGAGTAATATGACTAAATTCATTGAAGAATTTAGTATTCTTGTGGGTGTGGTGGACGATATTAAAAATACATTAATTGGTGGAGACTTCAACTGTTGGGTAGATGATGAAAATGATAATAAGGCTAAAGAACTCAAGGAAGTATTTGAGATGTTTAATTTAATAAACAGTGTTTTGGTATCAACGTCAGTAGGTGGCCATACACTCGACTTGGTCATATGTGGAAAAGACTCAGACCTAATAAAAAACCTTGAAGTGGAACCAGACTTTGAGATCTCAAAAACACATAAACTCATCACCTTTAATGTTAATATAAATTGCACCAGAGTATTGAAAAAATGGATCACATATAGGGAACGGGAAAATTTTGATGCTGAGAATTTTATTGAAGCTAGTGTAGCGCAAATGTCTTGTGTGAACACACAATGTGAACATATGGTAGACATAGAATGTGTTGGGTGCTATACCAAGAAATACAACGACAATTTTGGAAAAATGTACGATACCATGTGTCCCATAAAGAACAAACAAATAGTGGTACGCGAAAATGTTAGATGGTATAATAGTGAACTATTAAAGGCAAAAAGACACAGACGTAAGATGGAAGGTAGATGGAAAAGAGCCAAATCCTTACAAGCCAGAAATCTATATAATAAGGCCAGAAATGACTATAACATCCTGTTAGAAAAAACAAAAAGAAAATTCTACAACGGCGAATGTAAAAAAACTAATAACATGAAGGACTTTCATAAAAACCTTGATGATTTGATGGGATTAAAGAAAAAATATGTCTTGCCTGACAATGTTTGTGCAGAGAGTTTTGCTATATTCTTTAGTGAAAAAATTGATAAAATCTATAGAGGCTTCCCCCAAAATCACTTGGAGGGACAGTCAGCTATGCCAGTGAAGGAGGGAAAGAAGTTAATAAAATTTAGGGAGATAAATATGTGCGACTTGTTAAAGGTTATGAGAGAGATGAAGAATACATATTGTGGAAACGACCCTTTCCCAAACAGTTCAATAAGTGAAGCTCCAAACAAACAAGTCGTATATAATATTTACCTGAACATAATTAACCTAAGTATATCGCAATCCTGTTTTCCTAGCTGTGAAAAAACTGCGTTGATCAAACCAATTTACAAAGGGAAAGGTGATGTAAACGAGCTAAATTCATATAGGCCCATTTCAAATTTATCCTACATGTCAAAGCTTATTGAAAAAGTCATAAGTGAGCAATTGTGGGCGCATATTGACGAGTTAGAGGTATTCCCGGAAAATCAATCGGCCTACAGAGCTAATCATTCTACAGAAACTACTTTGTGCTCAATAATGAATGATATGATAAGTCTTCTTGATAGGGGAAAGTGTGGAATTTTAATTATGTTAGATCTTAGTGCTGCTTTTGACACTGTTGTGCACGAATACTTACTTGACGACTTGAAGTCTATTGGAGTGACTCAGGAAGCACTGAAATTTTTGCGAAGTTACCTAGTGAACAGGAAGACTATTGTAGAAGTTTCTGGAAACCGATCCAATGAGAGAATACTTATGAAGGGTGTACCACAGGGTAGTGTCCTGGGCCCTATCTTGTTTAACATATATACTATCGAGCTATCACACATCTTGAAAAAACAAAAAGTGGGTTTTAAACTATATGCAGATGATACTCAGTTTTACCTCTCTATTTCAACAACACAAGATACAGGGAAGAAAATTGATGAGATAATGACTGAAATAAAAACATGGATGCAGAGGTAAAAGCTCAAATTAAATGATGATAAAACAGAATGTATGTTTTTCGGCACAAGGGTGGCTTTGAAGAATTACCAGTTAATTCAAAGTATAAAAATTGGTGATGCTGATGTTGGGATTGTGCCTGTTGTGAAAAATTTGGGTGTACTGATAGACTGTAATTTGTCAATGAAGGACCAAATTGTGAACACAGTGAAAGTGTGTAACTATCACCTGAGAAACATAGCATTTATTAGAAAATATTTAACAGAGGGCAGTACAAAAATTTTAGTGGTGAGTCATGTAATATCAAGGCTTGATTATTGCAATTCTCTGTACTACAAATTGCCCAATACACTACTAAGGAAGCTTCAAAATGTGCAAAACCGGGCGGCTAGACTGATAAAAGGCATTAAATTTCGGGAGAGAATAACTCCTGCACTGATCGATCTACATTGGTTACCTGTTAAGGCTAGGATTGAATTTAAAATTTGCTTGTTGACTCACAAAGCACTTACAGGTGATAAGCCTAAATATCTTCGTGATTGCTTGATCCCCTACCCTGAAGCTACCAGCGCCACTGTAAGAGTTAGACATGCAGATGACCCACATAGACTATTCGAAATTAGTGTGAATCATGCAATAGGAGGAAGAACGTTCAGTTATGCTGCACCGAGACTCTTTAACGACCTTCCACTCGATGTCAAGAATAGCACAAATGTGGCTGCCTTCAAGAAAAACCTGAAGACTTATGTTTTTAGAAAGTGTTATAATAGTGACCTGAAAACTATTAAGCCTGAATACAAATGCTAGCGAAATAACTGATAACGATACAGAGCAAAATATTAACTGGAAAGGAATTATTTTTTCATACACCAAGGCCCGCCTGAACAGACCTTTAGTGTTTGATGGAGGGCGAGAAATAAACCTCTAAAAGTAAGTACATTCAGACGAGTGGCCGGCTTATGGCACCTTGAATTCTCATGGATTTGTACACTCCACTGTTAACCATCAACGGCATTACGTCGACCCAAATACTGGAACGCATACCCAGTCAATAGAAAGATCGTGGTTAGACGCAAAAATAAAAATTTTGCGAACGATGAGAGGTACCGCTATACATATGCTTCAGTCACATCTGGATGAATACTGTTATAGAATGATGAGAAAAGAATCTGTAGATTTATATTCTGACTTTTTAAATGATATTAGAGAGGTCTATCGTTAAATGTCTTGATTTTTACCTTTTTCCATTTTTGCTATAGTTAAATGTCTATTATTTCCTTTTTAAATTTTTCAAAAAATAGTCAATAATAAATTCTTTTTATTTTTATTTTGTTTACTTTTATTCCTAGTAGATCACATGCCATGAACAGTAGATCAATAGTAGATCACAAACCTCCGGTAGATCACATATTGGAAGAGCACCGATATTAAACTATCAACACATTGTTTACTCAAATTATCTGGTTCGGCGTCAATAACCTTAGATGTCAGAATGACAAAAAACTCCTAATCAATCAAATTATATGGGCAAGTCGCTCACTTCCAAGCGAACCCCCTTCCCTGGTGACGATTGCTCAATGCTCAAAGGTCCGAGTCTAGTTGGCTTCACCCTTCCCAAGGCAAAAGGAAATATTTCCTTAGCATCGAGTATTCGTATTTTTACGATTTTATTTGTCGTTTCATGTCCTGATGTCCAACACCTTAAAAGTGTTCCCCCCGTAAGCTCTTCAAGAAATCCATTACTCTCGATATTTGTTCAATCAGTCTTTCTCATATTTACTTCATTATCTATAGTTTTGATATAATTTTAAACACCTGGAAAGCAAACTGTATGAAATATTGTCATCTTAGTATTTTGTATTTCATTTACTAACAAACTTCCACCAGAAGGATCTTATCATAACTGTGAGACCTTTAAACCTCAAACATGTGGCGATGTGGGTAGAAGGATATAACGAGGTGGGGGTTAAAGATGATGGTGGAGAGGTGACAATTGGGTGATCTTAATGTATGGTTTGACGAGGTTTGCTTATTAACATTTATGAAGTGATGATGATGATGGTAATACCCCTATTGATAACATTTGATATCAATGATTCCAACTCACAATGAAAACGGGCATATATCGTTCTAATATTGTTTTTAGGTGGCCATTGAACATCTTTGGAACATGGGATCCTCACCCGAAAGAAATACAATTCCAACACCAACTTGCAAAGTAGTTAGCAGTCTTGTGTGATCCTTGGGAACATCCGAATAATATAAAATTTTGGATACCGGTAGTATATATATATATATATAGAGAGAGAGAGAGAGAGAGAGAGAGAGAGAGAGAGAGAGAGAGAGAGAGAGAGAGAGAGAGAGAGAGAGAGAGAGAGAGAGAGAGAGAGAGAGAGAGAGCAGCTGCTAGAATAATGCAAACAAAGGATATATGATTCCCACGTATATTAATTTGAATAGTCAGTTCCCACAATTTTCAAGGATGTTCCATATGAAAATGTAATAAGGAATTCAAATATATCGGTGTGATTATATTTTTCGATAACTATTCTCGAAAACGATTGCATTTCTAAAAGAATAAGAGATAAGACTTCTCTATCTCTTTTATATATATATATATATATATATATATATATATATATATATATATATATATATATATATATATATATATATATATATATATATATATATTATACATTTATATCTATATACATTTATATGTATATACATTTATATGTATATACATATATATGTATAAATATATGTGTATATATATATGTATATATATATACATATATATATATATATATATATATATATATATATATATATATATGTATATATATACAAGTTTATTACAAGTCTACCGTACATATTCCTATCGAATTCAGGAATCTGTTCTTAGACTTGAAGGTATATATATATATATATATATATATATATATATATATATATATATATATATATATATATATATATCAATAACAATGTGTTGCAAACGCTAATCAGCTATCATAATGGAGATGAGTTTATTTCATATCAAAGAACAGATTCCTGAATTCGACAGGAATATGCACGGAAGACTTGTAATAAACTTGTATTTATCTTGATAGCATGGTTGATTACAGTCTCTGCAAGCATGGTTTCGGCTAAGAGGCATAGGTTCGAATTTATTCCCAGCCAGAAGCTGTTATCATAAATGAATTTCTCGTGGATATTCACTACCAACGATAGAATTCGATATTAAATGCCATTGTGGTTGATATTTACATTAATTAAATTCAAGTGTGTTAGTCATATATATATATATATATATATATATATATATATATATATATATATATATATATATATATATATATATATATATATATATATATTACTGCCAGGTTACAACCCTATTTGTGTCCGATCTATCGGAGTCCAGACATGGCTGGCTATATATGAAAGGTCTGGGACTCACTCACGGGTGTTAGTAGCAGGAGCCTGCATGGTGAGGAGGAGGTATGCTGGCTGTTTAGTTCACCAATCACCTGGGTGAATCGGGGTCATTTCATTCATAAAAAATACCTAAAGTATATGCTCTATTTGATTGTAGCACCTCTTTGGCCCACATGTTGGGTTCCTTACCTCTAGCATCAGGGTTTTTTTTTTACCTCTTATTTTGAGGTGCCTTACTTCTAGCATATGAGGTTCTTTGACCTCTATTTTGAGGTGCCTTATCTCTAGCATTAGGGGCCTTTTTATCTCTATTTTACGTGCTTTAACTTTAGCTTTATGACCTCTATATTTCTAGGTGCCTTATCTCTAGCATTAGGGGCTTTTTGACCTAATATTTTGAGGTGCCTTATCTCTAGCATTAGGGGCTTTTTTACCTCTATTTTTAGGGGCCTAATCTCTAGCACTAGGGGCTTTATGACTTCTATTTCGAGGTGCCTTATCTCTAGCATTAGGGGCTTTTTGACCTAATATTTTAAGGTGCCTTATTTTTAGCTTTAAGGGCTTTTCCACCTCTTATTTTGAAGGGCCTTATCTCTAGCATTAGGGCCTTTTTGATCTCTTATTTTGAGGTGCCTTATCTCTAGCATTAGGAGCCTTTTACCTCTATTTTTAGGAGCCTAATCTATAGCATTAGGGGCTTTTTAACCTCTGATTTTGAGGTGCCTTATCTCTAGCATTAGGGAATTTTTACCTCGTATGTTGAGGTGCCTTATCTCTAGCATTAGGAGCTTTTTGACCTCCATTTTTAGGTGCCCTAACTTTAGATTTAGGGGCTTTATGAACTCTATATTTAGGTGCCTTACCTTTAACATAGAGGGGCTTTTTGACCTCTGATTTTGAGGTGCCTTATCTCTAGCATTAGGTTTTTTTTCACCTCTATTTTTAGGTGCCCTAACTTTAGCTTGGGGGCTTTATGTCATCTATTTTAGGTGACTTCTCTCAAGCATTAAGGGCTTTTTAACCTGTGATTTTGAGGTGCCTTATCTTTAGCATTAGGGGCTTTTTTACCTCTATTTCAAGGTGCCTTATTTCTAGCATTAGGGGCTTTTTTACCTCTATTTTTAGGTACCCTATCTCTAACATTTGGAGCTTTTTTACCTCTCATTTTAGGCGCCTTATATCTAACATTAGAGGCTTTTTGACCTCTGTTTTGAGCCCAATCTCTAGCGTTTTCTCCTCATACGTCATCACGTTAAAGTGAACGACGAGCTACACAATATATTTACCAATACGATCTGGATATGTTCTTTCTTCACTTTCGAATTTTTGGACTATCCTGTTGAAGAAAGATGCGTCGCTCACCGTTTAGTTGAACCATTCTGTCTCCGTCCTTATTTCCAATAGTCTCCAATAATAGGACATCGTTGCAAAAGCCCAAGCAAAGGATCATTCAAGGCGTGTATATTATGTTCTTCAAAGCTCGACAACTGCAGCAACCACCAAACCCAGCTGTAGATGAAGGTGTTCCGAAGAGCCTCTTGTCAATCCTGTAGTTGTAATACACAATTCTCACAGTCGGCTCCCTGTTCCAAAAATAGCCATTAACAATGTTCAATGCGTTGCATGCCTAGTTTGTAAAAAAGGAGATCAGGTCTTCAGAAGTCATTTGAAGCTCGGGGCGGAGCCGTTCAGAACTGCTCCGGGATGATTCGGTTCTGGAGTCATTCAGAACTGGCTATGTCTTCTGGAGCCTTGTGAAGATCCCGGAAAATTTTCTTCAGGTGCCGTTCAGGGAGCTCCAGGAAGAATCTGTTCTGGAGTCATTCAGAACTCCATGCTAAGTCTACGGCTGTTTCTTCTGAAGGCATTTGGAAATCCGGGAAAATTTTCTTCCGAAGCTGTTCAGATATTCTGTTGTAGGGTCATTCAGAACTCTATGCTAAGTCTATGGCCATTTCTTCTGAAGCCATTCGGAAATCCATGAAGATTTTCTTCCAAAGCCGTTTAGGACTCGCGAAAAAAACTCTTCTTTCGTTTCAGTAAAGCCTCTCTCTCTCTCTCTCTCTCTCTCTCTCTCTCTCTCTCTCTCTCTCTCTCTCTCTCTCTCTCTCTCTCTCTCTCTCTCTCTCCCACCACTATATAGCACCTCGAAGCATTCTCCTTCGGTATAACATAAGAGTTTGATTTTAGTTTTTGAAAAGTATTTACACACCCCATTTTGGTTTTCGACACAAATAGGCATTGCAACTTGTTCTCCATTTCATTATGTGGCATCCCGGAGAGACAAAAGTTAGCAGGAGTGTCTGTTTATAGCAGCTTTGGGATGTAAGAATCTGGGCGGAGCATCGTGGCCCGCTGAATATTTTTTGGAGCACCCAATTTCCGAAGTCACTTCTTCTTTAAGGTCTTCGAAAATATTCCTCGCCTCACATATTCTCTTTTAGATACTTTGCAGAAACTGCTGGTCGGAATGTTTTCAATGTATGTATATACATATGTATACATTATATATACACATATATACAGTATTTATATATATATATATATATATATATATATATATATATATATATATATATATATATATATATATATGCGCACAG
>NC_090752.1:87129444-87141944 GCF_036898095.1 Palaemon carinicauda | reverse complement strand
GAATGGAGTGTGTGTGTATATATATATATATATATATATATATATATATATATATATATATATATATATATATACATATATATAAATATATATACATGCACATATGTATGTATATGCATATATGTATGCGTATGCGAGTTCTCGGTTAATAATCTAGTTATACGTTTTATTTTCTTCTGTCCATTCCTTTAAATTATGATCAATTAGGAAAGGGAAAAGAATCATTTTTAGAAGAATTGATGAGGGAAAGTTTGACATGGGAGTGAAATACACACAAGTAAAATTCTATAGAGAAAAATGGTAATTTTCTGTAAGTTTTTATTTTGTTGATGAAATACTGTTTTCAAGTCTTTAATTCCAAATCGTCTTCTTTGTTAATGAGTGGACGATGAATTATTGTGTCTTAAAAATGATTGTATAAAAAATAATAATAATAAAAAAATCGAAACTCAGGTAATCACAAAGTATGCGCTTCGTTTTCTTGTTCTGAAATACATCTATTATTATTATTATTATTATTATTATTATTATTATTATTATTATTATTATTATTATTATTATTATTATTATCAATATTATTGTTATCATTATTATTAATATTATTTGGTTTTCGTTTAATACTTAGTCTGCTTATCTCTTTCTCTTTTTGGTTTTCAAAATCAGACTCAAACTTTACTAAGGAAGGAGCAACTCTTTTTGTCAGATGCATTCTTTATCTACATTTCTATATATCTTTATGTACTAATTTGGTCATAAATCTATTGTACCGATTTTTTTGCACCATTATCATCATATGTACAGTATATATAATATATTATATACAACAATAAATGAAGCAGCCGTTTCCAGTCCACTGCAGGAAAAGACCTTAGTCATGTCTATTTATGTCTGGGGTTTGGCCAGTTTTCATCACCCAGCTGATCAGTGGTAATTGGAGATGGTGGGAGGGTCTGATCGCTCACAGCAGAGTCAATAAAGCTAAAAACCAAGATCCAGTGCTGGTCTGTATAGTTTTTTTTTTCTCTCTCTCTCTCTCTCTCTCTCTCTCTCTCTCTCTCTCTCTCTCTCTCTCTCTCTCTCTCTCTCTCTCTCTGAAACAACAAGAGAACAATTGGTAAGGATTCTGTTTACTGAAATGTCCATTGTATTTCGGAGAGAGAGAGAGAGAGAGAGAGAGAGAGAGAGAGAGAGAGAGAGAGAGAGATTTATGAAATTTGACGTCGTTCGGATACAAGTTTGGTATTTAATTCATCATTTATTTACTGTAAGCTAGCGAAAGTATTTTTTGTGTATTTCCAGTATTGTTTATTTTTTTTCTCTCCTTGCTTATTAGCTCGTAGAGATATTGACGCGCCTTTTTAAGCTGACACAATGCTCATAATATTGATTACGTAACCAAATATGAAAGTTTGTAGTACTTATAATCCAGTAAAGGATAGCATGCGATACCTTTCAAATGAAATTAAAGTAATTGAATAACATTTTGTTTCCTCTTCATTAACTTTTAGCGTCTAAGAGATGTTCATGAAATTTCACAAAGCATAATTTAAGAGCTGTATACGAATTATTTATAATAGCATAGAATGGAGGAATGTCCCTGTTATATGAAGCAGTAAAGTCTTACTCAAACCCTCAAAAGACTTTCTACGGCTTTAAGAGCTGATATATAGTGTGTGTCACATAAATTAACTACTTTATAATTTATTAGGCAACGTGAAAATTCACACTTGATAGACGGCATGCTGCATAATACGTCTGAGTCATATTGTTCCAAAGAATGTAATGCTGACATTATACCAGCAGCGATATCAGTCTCAAATGACAAAAATTAAATCATTGGTGATCAAATAAACAAATCTCCCCTATATAATAATGAGCAAGTCTCTCTCTCTCTCTCTCTCTCTCTCTCTCTCTCTCTCTCTCTCTCTCTCTCTCTGTATATATATATATATATATATATATATATATATTTTGTCACGCTCAGGGTAAGAGGGAGTAGTCATACCGTGGTGAGAAGGGGGAGGTGGTTACCATTCACTCGGGAACCACATTCTCCCACAAATTGTCGAACCTGGTAGTTGTAGTTAGGAAAGGGGAGTGAGTGGGAAGGGTTAAACCTGAGTGTGCATGTGTGTGCTTATCTATCTTATTATTTGGACATTAGTATAACTATAATACTTAAATTGATTTAAAAAAAATAATAATCCAATTCAACTACGCAAATGTTGACAAGGAAACCATTTCAGTTGGAATCGACCATGATTATTCGATGATATTGCTTCATCCATTCGCATCCAGCAAAGGCCCCTTTTGCTTTGATGGGGCAATTATCAGCTGAATGGTCCTTGATAGGGCATGACTTCGAGGCTTGAAAGTCCCTGTCCTTTCATGAAGGATATAGCTGGTCAAAATGATCCGAGTCCCAGACTGATTCAATTCCTCTTTTGGTGTCGGGGAAGATACTTGGTTAGAGAAAGGATTATCCTAAAGCCTCATTCGAATATTGAGTCATTTCGCGCACGGTTGACTCGGAGGATTTGCTCTCGAATAAAGGACTTGAATCGGAAAAAAATTATGAAGTTTCTTATCAGACTTTGAATACCTGGAAGTGATTAAAGGGAAGGGAATCTCCCCTATATAATAAAGAGCAAATATCTGGATTTATATGTGTGTGTATATATATATATATATATATATATATATATATATATATATATATATATATGTGTGTGTGTGTGTGTGTGTATATATATGTGTATATTTATATATACTGTATATATATATATATATATATATATATATATAAATAAATATATATATATAGTATATATATATATATATATATATATATATATATTATATATATATATATATGTATATATATATATATATATATATATATATATATTACTTTCCGGTCACGTTCTGCATCATTGCAAGACTTATACCCCCTCGTTCCTCAGGGGAGAAAGAATTGTCATTCTCTGGTAATAGGGGGTGCGTGTGTGTGCATATCTACCAAAATATTTAGACGTCATTTTTGACAGGTTGCGTACGCTAGTCCATCAAGTATAAAACGTAGAAAGAAATATAGGTTTAGTTAGCAGATATTACGTAAAACCTTCGTACTGACTGCAGAGCGTCATGCAATGCAGCTTTTTATTGAAAATGCAGTTTTTCCTCCCAGTCGGACATGGATTTTGGATGACCTCCCCGGCCCTAGCGCTAGCCCTTATAACCAATATTTTATGAACCGTAAAAAGAAGAACTGCTGATCCTTTATCAGGAAGTTCTAAAGAATATTTCTACAAATTTCCATTGATGTACTCAAATTGTGATTTAAATGTGACTGTAGCGCCCCCTTTGAGCCCTTCTTAAATGCTTTTTGCACCAACTGCGCCATTTAAGAATGGCACATCTGTAATCACAGTGCCAAAATGAAACTTTTATCACAGGTTTGATTGATGTACTCCAAAATGCAATTTAAACCAAATTTGGGTGCCAGTTCAAGCTGCACCCCTTACTCAATGCACCAACAGCATAACTTAAGAATAGCCATTCGGGATTCCCATCACACCAGCTGATGACTGTACCATCCGTGTGTCACACGATCGTACATAGTTACGACATTTCATTTTGTGTATATATTATGCTTGTATCTTCGCTCTTCCCTCGCATTAAAATGAACCTGGATAAACGTGCCTGTTTTCCTCACCGTTAACGGTGTCGGTTTGAACAGGAAATTTCCTGTTGCATTGAGTTTTTGTATATAAAGGAGAGAGTTCTGTAATATACTCACTTCGTTGCTTTCATCCTGTCTTTGAGTCACAACCTTCTCTCGGACCGTCACATTGGTAAACCCGGAAGTCGACTCGCTCCTCCCGCCTTCCATCCCCCCTCGCCCCTCCGTCGTTGGTACTATGGCGGACTCTACGGAAGTTAATGCTGCCGCTCCCCCATTGAAACTTTCGTCATTCGCCAGCTGAGAGGCGTTTGCTTGGTTTCAGCGAGCAGAAGTCCAGTTTCGCATCAAGGGCGTGACTCACTCAACCACCAAAGCAGATTATGTTCTCGCGGCGATACCCGAGGACACCTTTCCAAAATATCCGACTGGCTTTGTGAACAAGGAGACACCCCAGTAGCGTATGACGCCTTCAAAACATATCTTCTGCAGCAGTACTCGCCGTCGCCAGCCACCCGTATAGCAAAGCTTTTTCAGCTCTCGCAACAACAGTTGGGGGACCAAAGGGCTTCGCTTTCCCTCAGGGAAATGTCTAGTATCGCTTGCCTGCAACCTGCCACAGACGGCTCTCCTCGTGAGGTAAACCTACTTCGTGCCCTTTGGATACGCCGTTTACCCGGACCCGTACGCGCTGCCATACCCGATGTTGATAGTTTACAAATAAAGGACTTGATGACCAAAGCCGACGCCCTTATGGACAGCCACTTCAAGACCTCCATCAACGCCTCCACTCCTGACGAAGAGGACGCCTATTCAACGTCAACCGAAGCTGACGTGAATGCCGTAGGACATACATGCCTACCCCGTGACGTGCTGAAGCGGCCCCAACCAACGACTTCTACAGCCACTTACTACCTCCCATCCGCTGCAGTTTTGCTACTACCACTTCAGATTCGGGGCAATCGCGAAGAAATGTGCCGAGGATTGTCAGTGGCCAAAAAACGTGTAAGAAGGCCCTCGCTCGTGGCGGTGGCCTCCCATGTTTCTAATCTTTTCTTTTTACATGATGCAGGAACGGGCGTGCGATTTTTGGTAGACACGGGTGCTTGTCGTTCTCTTTTGCCAAGGGAACTCTTCAGGACACAACGTAGTCTGTCTACGTCAGCCGACTTCCGCTTAGTAGCTGCCAACGGATCTGCGATACCCACCTACGGTTACGAGAACCTCACATTATCGTTCGGAAACGGTAAATTTAATTGGAAGTTTCTCGTTGCTGACGTCATATTGCCAATCCTCGGTGCGGATTTTCTCTTTCATTTCCACCTTCTGGTCGATGTCCCCCACCGACGATTGGTCAACGCAGACTCGTGCTTGTCGACACCTCTTCAACCTGCCCCCTCTAACCTCGCTCTCCACATCAGCGCACCCACGGATGCCTACGCCCACCTCCTCACATCGTACCCAGAAGTTTTCCGTCCAGAACTTCGCCAAACGCCCACGGCTCCTGCCAAGCTCGGTATTTATCACCATATCAAGACAACGGGACCCCCAGTCTTCGCAAAATTCAGACGTCTGGCACCGGAACGATTGGCAGCCGCCAAACAGACGTTCGCTGAAATGGAGGAAATGGCCCTTTGCCTAAAGGCCTCCAGCCCATGGTCGTCACCCTTACACATCGTTCTGAAGAAAGACGGCTCCCTCCGTCCGTGCGGGGATTACAGGTGCCTGAACATGCAAAAAGAACCGGATCACTACCCTCTCCCAAACATTGCCGACGTAACCTCCTACCTGCACAAAGCGAAGGTTTTCTCTACGCTCAACCTCCTGAAGGGGTATTATCAGGTGCCTATGAACTCAGAAGACATCCCCAAGACCGCCATCACCACTCCGTTTGGTACATACACCTTCAATTACTCCTGTTTTGGCCTTCGTAATGCTGGGGCCACGTTTCAACGTCTCATGGATGGCATCTTAGGGGACCTCCCCTTCTGTGTATGTTATGTGGACGACATACTTGTGTTCTCCTCCTCAAAAGAGGAACACCTCCGTCACCTGCGCATCGTGCTCGACCGCCTACAACAAAACGTCCTTGTAGTCCGGTACGACAAGTGTTCCTTTGTTGCCAACGAAGTGTCGTTCTTATGGCACCCCATCACTACTGAAGGAGTCCATCCCCTCCCTGAGAAGGTAGCAGCCGTTCAGGACTTCCCCGCGCCCTCGACCGTCAAAGCTCTGCAGGAATTCTTGGGCATGATCAACTAATATCACCGTTTTCTGCTAGCCATTACCGCGACTCTTGCTCCCCTCTATGCCTCCCTCTAGGGCAAGACAAAGGACCTGAAGTGGGGTCCCCTTCAAGAAGCGGCCTTTTGCAATGCAAAGGCGGCCCTATCAACCGCTACGGATCTCACTTTTCCTATCCCGCATGCCCCTCTCCTCTCCACCGATGCCAGCGACGTTGCCATTGGTGCAGTATTCGAGCAGGTGGTCAACGGCTCGCCCCGCCCATTGGCCTTCTTAAGCAGAAAACTGTCCAAGGCAGAATTGGGTTATTCTACCTTTGATCGCGAATTGCTGGCAGTGCACTTTGCTGTCCGTCACTTTCGCCATTTTCTTAGAAGGTACGCCCTTCGTCTTTCGCACAGACCACATGCCTCTGGTGCACGCCTTCACTCGACAGTCTGACACCTAGTCTGCCCGTCAACGCCGACATCTCTCCGCCGTGGCTGAATACAATTGCACCCTTCAATACGTCCCTGGGAAAATGAATCCCATTGCCGATACCCTGTCAAGAAACACGTTGGCTGCCATTCAACTGGGATTGGATTGCAACGCCCTGGCTGAAGCCCAACGACAGGATCCAGAGTATCAAGCATGTAGGACATCCTGCACGTCCCTCCGTTGGGAAGATTTCCCCCTCGAAGACTCCATCTCCACCACCCTCTGTGACGTCAGTACTGGTAGACCGCGACCTTGGATTCCTGCTCCCATGCGCCAGCAGGCGTTTGATTTCATTCACGGCCTTTCACATCCCTCGTTCTGTTCTACTGCACAGCTGCTGAAGACGAAGTTCATTTGGCACGGCATTTCTAAGGATGCTAAGGATTGGGTCCGCGCCTGTACTTCTTGCCAAACTTCCAAAGTACATCGACACACGGATTCAGGAGTGGGCACCTTTCCTCAACCTCATCGTCGTTTCGCACACATTCACGTCGACGTTGTAGGCCCCCTACCCACATTACAAGGACATCGTTACCTGTTTACCATCATCGACTGCTCCACTCGTTGGCCTGAAGCCATTCCCATGGAAACTGCAACGTCCGCCTCATGTACATCTGCCTTACTCTCAGGATGGATTGCAAGATTTGGTATCCCTGAGCATATTACTTCTGACAGGGGTACCACTTTCACCTCAATTGTGGACATCATAGCGAATCTCTTGGGCATCACCCTACATCAGACAACTGCCTACAACCCCGTTGCCAATGGAATAGTTGAACGTTTTCATCGCACCCTCAAAGCAGCTTTGATGTCCCACTGCAAGGATTGCAACTGGTTTACTCAGCTTCCCTTGGTCCTCCTGGGACTAAGGACCAGTTCTAAAGATACCCTCGACATCTCGGCAGCTGAAATGGTGTATGGCGACCCATTGGTCGTCCCTGCCGAATTTTTTCCTTCTACAACCTCCTCTGACGATCTCCAGTGCATACGTCACGTCATGGAAAAATTTACTCCATGCCTCCAGACTTACTAGCCTCCAGCGAAGCATCACATACCGACAGACTTGCACTCTGCAACGCACGTCTTCCTGCGCAACGATACTGGCAAGCCACCGCTAACGCCCCCTTACACGGGCCCTTTCCTTGTGATCCAACGCAGTCCGAAAGCATTCCTACTAAACATTCGTGGCAAAGAAGACTGGGTCTCCATTGGTCGTCTCAAACCTGCTTATCTCCTGTCAGATGACCCGGCTACAGTTCGCCTCTCTAGATCAGGGCGCCCTATTTAACATGTACAGTATGTCATTTTTATGGGGGAGCCATGTACCAACTGTGTGTCACACGATCGTACATAGAAACGAAATTTCATTTTGTGTATATATTATACTTGTATCTTCGCTCTTCCCTTGCACTAAAAAGAACCTGAATAAACATGCCTGTTTTTCTCACCATTAACGGTGTCGGTTTTGGACAGGAAATTTCCTGTTGCATTGAGTTTTTGTATATAAAGGAGAGTGTTCTGTAATAAACTCACTCAGTTGCTTTCATCCTGTCTTTGAATCACAACCTTCTCTCGGCCCGTCACATGACTTTAGCTATCGAACCTTTTGTACTTGAGATGTAATACAAACCTCTGTGAGCTCCCGGACTATAATGAGAATGACATATTATAGTTGGACCCAGAAATAACAGAATGGGTCCCTAGAAATTGCAAAAGAAGCAGGGAAAGGAAGAGAAGAGGATGGATTGACGAACTAAGAAAATTTGCTCGTCCAAACTGGCATAGAAAGATAATAAACAGACGTGAATGATATGACATGTCTGAGGCATTCATTTTGTCCTGCAGTGGTCCATTTATGGAGGAAGATATATATGTATACACACACACACTGCCATCAAACAGTCATTTTTCCATGCATATGATTGTATGTCACAAAGTACTAACCTCCATGTACGACAGTGTTTGCCTAGCAGTGGTACAGAAACATGGAACATTGTCTTTAAAGATTTATATTTCTAACTTGGGGATTACATCAACTAAGATACAATTGACATTATTATGATATCATCATCTTCGGTCAAACGGTCAGAATATTCGTTTAAATCTTTGAATTTGCATTAAATAAAGGATATAGCTTACTAAACGGAAATGCTTTTTCACAACAGGAAAACAATGATACTTTCATCTTTTGGACGGTGAACTCTTTAACTTTTTTATTCATATGCGTCTTAGGTTTTTTTTATAACTTTATCTACGTAAGAATATTAAAATATAACCTTTTTTTTCTTTCTCTCTAGACGTCATGATAGATTTAGCTACTTAGCCACACCCCATCCTTAACAGTTTCCTATTGCATCATTGAATACTCTGTTGAGTTGAAATAATTATTAAGATATCAATGAGGAACACTAGTAAAGAATTTAACAAATAACTAAGGTAGATTAAATGATTTGCAACATAATTAGTGTTTTTAAAAGCATTGCAGAAATATTAGTACTATTTTATTGTTAATAGTTATAAATGTTTGTACTAGTAGTAGTATTTTATGAAATAATATTTGAATTACATTTGAAACCTTGAGATATTCCTTCATTTGTATGAGCTGACTTCATTTCGTTTACCCTAAAAGAACTCCTTTTGTCCTTCCAACATGCAATTCTTTGTCTCGTATTTTTCAAGCATTGTCACCTTTACTTTCCTTTGTCAGCCCTTTTCATGCACCGATACTGTTGCAATGTTGCTTAATTGCACCCAGGGCGGGTTATTTCCAGCGAGGGTCGGTCGAGGGGACGATGTAATTGGGCTAAATCCAGACGTCATCTTGTCCTTTCTATTGTTCTGGTAATCCGCTCCGTCTTTCTTGGAATTTACGTCTGTAAACCGTGTATAAGCTGTTTCATTGATCAATGAGTTAGAAATGAATATATTATTATTATTATTGTTATTATTATTAATATTATTATTGTTATTATTATTATTATTGTTATTATTATTATTAATGTACCCGAACCGTAAAAATTACGTCTAATTATTTAGATAGATATTCACGCACACGCGCGCGCGCACTTATTCAACCCATCCCACCCTCCCCCTTTCTTACATACAACTCGCTGGTTCGGCAATTTGTGTGAGAGAGCGGCTTCAGACTGTACTTCTTGGGGTAACCCTGTCATCAGGATCTATATGATTGTTGTTGTTGTTTGTAGTAGTAGTATTGTTAACAGAATTCAAAACGAACACCCATTAGTATTGAACGAACTCTAACTTGCCAAGGGCACATTCATTACGCCTTTGAAGTCATGTAGCGTCTATTATTGAAGATTTAAGCGAGAATCCTTTTCTTTGCTTTAGTTTTCCTGCTGCTGAAATCTTTTTCTTTCCATCTAAAAACACTCCTTTTCGTTTGCCCCCTTTTACATCTATTGCACAAAATAATACTGTATATATCCCAGTATAAAGAATCCTTTTAATTAGATTTGGTTTGCTGTTGCTAAAGAAACACTCCCGGGTTTAACCATATACCAAATAATTGTATTAGGAAAATAGCTTGAAGGAGTACTTTTGTTGTCATCGAATAATTTTTTTTCTTATTTAAGAAAGGACTCGCATTTAAAACAGACAAGAGTAATTGAACTCAGAAGGGTGTGTAAGCCAAGTTGTTGTTGTTGTTGTTGTTTTTTTTGTTTTTTCCAACAGCAGGTTTTACATGCCTGCGAGAACCTACACACGCTTACACAGTACACACCATGAAACAGTAGAAAATCTTTACTTTGGTAATGATGAGAGTTTGTAACTTCTCGGTCTTCCTTCTAAGTGGTTTCGTTTTGCAAAATGAGCACTACATAGGAAATATGTTGTAATGGTCTATTGGAAACGTTCCTGACTGGCAATTTGTCGGACTGGGGTTCGAGTCCCGCTCAAGCTCGATAGTTTCTTGCAGTGTTTGCAACCTCGCCATCTCTCTGTGAGCTTAGGAGAGAGAGAGAGAGAGAGAGAGAGAGAGAGAGAGAGAGAGAGAGAGAGAGAGAGAGAGAGTCTACCTGATGAATCACCCTCCCTAGTTTTATCTTGGGTGGATCGGGGTCTTGGGCGTTGATCTTATGTATATATTGTCAGTCTCTAGGGCATTGTCCTGTTGGGCTAGGGCAATGTTACTGTCCCTTGCCTCAGCCATTCATGAGTGACCTTAAATCCTTGAAAGTTTCGTTTTTGATGAGATTAGATTACGTAAACTTTAGATTGCAAATTTGACTTTGGTACATTTAGATTTTTTCTGGAACAAATGTTAACCTGCAACTGCATGGGAAATGTCTTGATATTAAGCAAGGAGATATTAAAGAATATATACATACATAACATATATATATATATATATATATATATATATATATATATATACTGTATATATATATATATATATATATATATATATATATATATATATATATATATATATATATATATATATATATATATATATATATATATATATGGTAATAATAGTGATTAAGTAAAATGTATCTTTTGCTCATGATTATTGTTTTCTAATACTTATTTCATATGTAACCCCATTATTGCTGAAATAATTTTGTTTTTTGTACTAAATTATTTAAGAATTTGTATTCACTGTGCTATCCGTAATATATCAAACACAATGAAGAGTTTATTTTTTTTTTCAACAACCATGTTTTTATATAATACTGTAGTTTCAAGTCCTTTCGCTATTGGCCGATCAATCTAGATTATTGGTATAGATAGAAACCACTTTAATTTCTCGTTTATGGAGAGAAAAAGTGTAACTAAAGTAGGGTAAACTTTACACTGTATTATCAAGTTTTCAAACCGAATAATAATGTCTTCAGTGAAGCAACTAAGATCCTAGAACATTCAACGGTAGACCCACAGGCGGTATGTTTAGGAACCACCATTAGCAACTGCCCTCTTATTGTGGTTACTATAAAAGCTGTTGTAAAGATCAATTTCATAGCCTCGAACGCATAAGTGATGAACATTGTATAAAGAAAACCCATAGATGTTATAGTTTATTAAGGGACTGAGGTTTTCTTGCCAGATAAAGGGGAGGGGATTTTCTTGTCCTTATTAAAGGTTAGGTTTTTTGTTTTCCAATAAAAATGAGGGGATTTTCTTGTCAAATAAAAGGGTGAGGTTTTCCTGTCAGATACATTGTGGGATTCTTTTGTCAGGAGATAGTTTTTTTTCATCTGATAAAGGGATGGGGATTTCATGTCAGTGGTGTGAGAGAGAGAGAGAGAGAGAGAGAGAGAGAGAGAGAGAGAGAGAGAGAGAGAGAGAGAGAGAGAGAGAGAGAGATAAGGACGTGGGATTTTTTTGTCCAACAAGTTGGTGGGGATTGCTTGTCGTTAGATATATGGGTGGGGTTTTCTTGTCGACAGATAAAGGGTGAAGTTTTCATGTCAGACATGTTGGTGGGGGTTCCTTGTCGTCAGATAGAGGGGTAGGGGTTCCTTGTCGCCAGATAGAAGGTTGGGTTTTCTTGTCGGACAAAATGGAAAAGGTTTTCTTGTCGACAGATAAAGGGGTGGGATTTTTTTGTCAGACAAAATGGAAGGGTTTCTTGTGTACAGATAGAGGGGTGGGGTTTCCCTATTTTTTTCTATGGCAGTTGAGGACAAAGGAATAACAGTAACGAGTGGTTTTAGACGATTGCGTGCCATGGCAAGACGTAGTAAAAGTGTTGAGATGGGAATAGTGACATTATTGATGTTAGGCAACAATAGATATCCAAGTATTGGTCGCATTGTCATTCAGAGAATGACAATCCAAGTAATGGAAGGCATACATTATTTCCTTTATGTACTGGAATGTTTTCTTTCTCTTTCTTTTCCAAGACTGAAATAGTATGATAGAGAAAGTTTCAATTCAAGTATGGAAGATTGCTAAAAAATAAAATTGTCTCTGGGAGAATTTTTTAGGAAAATGGTTTTGGTCGATTAAAAGTATATTTGAATAAGAGATTGTTTTGGTGTTTGGTGTATTACCTTACAAGAAGTATTCGACGTTTTGTAAAAATGTTCTGAGATTTGATTAAAGCACGAAACAATAGCAATAACGTGAA
>NC_090752.1:87124444-87126944 GCF_036898095.1 Palaemon carinicauda | reverse complement strand
TGTTAGCCAAGCTACAACCCTGGTTGGAAAAGCAGGATGCTATAAGCCCATGGGCTCCAACATGGAAAATAGCCTAGTGAGCCAAGGAAAAAAGGAAAAATAAAATATTTCAAGAAGAGCATGACTATCAAAATAAATTTCGCCTATATAAACTATATAAACTTTAACAAAACAAGAGGAAGAGAAATTAAATAGAATAGTGTGCCCGAGTGTACCCTCAAGCAAGAGAACTCTAACCCAAGACAGTGGAAGACCATGGTACAGAGGCTATGGCACTAACCAAGACTAGAGAACAATGGTTTGATTTTGAAGTGTCCTTCTCCTAGAAGAGCTGCTTACCATTGCTAAAGAGTCTTCTACCCATAGCAAGAAGAAAGTGGCCACTGAATAATTACAGTGCAGTAATCCCTTGAGTGATGAAGAATTGTTTGGTAATCTCAGTGTTGTCAGGTGTATGAGGACAGAGGAGAATATGTAAAGAATAGTCCAGACTATTCGGTGTGTGTGTAGGCAAAGGAAAATGAACCATAACCAGAGAGAAGGATCCAATGTAGTACTGTCTGGTCAGTCAAAGGACCCTATAACTCTAGCGGTTTTATCTCAACAGATTTATATATATAGCCAGAAACTTTTTCTTTATTATATAGGGGAGATTGGAAACAAAAAACGTAAATTACGGTTGAGGTATGTGTTAAGAATTAAGGGATGATTATATATTCAAAGAAGAGGGAAAGTATTGTAATAAGAGATTTTGAGTAAAGGTCAAAGGGGAAAATTTAAAGAAAGAAACAGAGCAGAGAAAGAAGGAAAATTCCAAGGTGGGATATTTAAGTTCCAGAAGATCGAGGATTTATTTTCGCGCCTACTGAAATGTTGGAAAAAAAGAAATAAAAACGAGATTGACCAAATCAAGATAAGACACTCTGTGTGAGAGAGAGAGAGAGAGAGAGAGAGAGAGAGAGAGAGAGAGAGAGAGAGAGAGAGAGAGAGAGGAGAGAGAGGGGGGGTCAAAATTACCATCATTACAATGTAAGTGCGCAACAACACGATGAAGAAAAGATTGTTAACTCTACAATGAATTTACGAAATCTCATCCCCTACAGTTTCTTCCAAATAGAGAGAGAGAGAGAGAGGAGAGAGAAGAGGAGAGAGAGAGAGAGAGAGAGAGAGAGAGAGAGAGGAGGGGGCAAATTATCTTCATTACGATGCGAGTATGCAATAAAACGAAGAAGAAAAGATTGTCAGCACTGCAACCCCTAAGGTTTCTGAGAGAGAGAGAGAGAGAGAGGAGAGAGAGAGAGAGAGAGAGAGAGAGAGAGAGAGAGAGAGAGAGAGAGAATGTTTCTAGTACGTTCCGTTCGTCCGGCTGCCCATTCCAGCCGGTGAGAATTTGTGCTTTGAATATATACATACAACATTTCTTCTTCTTCTTCTTCTTCTTTGTCTATATCTTTTCCCACTTGTATGTGGGGTCTATGTTTCTGGTCAGCTTTCTCCATCTACCTCTGTCCGACACCTCATCACCGGTTAATCCCTTTGATCGAAGGTCATCCTTGATACAGTCCATCCACCTTTGCTTTGGTCTTCCTCTCCTTCTCGTTCCCTGTTCTTCCATTTCCATCACTCTCCTCCCAATGTAATGTTCATCTCTTCTCATGACATGACCATACCACTTCAATCTCCTTTCTTGGATCTGATCTGATAGTTTTCTAACTCCTGTCTTCTTTGTCTACATCTTTTCTCACTTCTATGTGGGGTGGATGTTTCTGGTCAGCTTTCTCCATCTACTTCTGTCCCACGCTTCATCACTGGTTAATCCCTTTGATCGAAGGTCATCTTTGATACAGTCCATCCACCTTCGCTTTGGTCTCCCTCTCCTTCCCTGTACCTCCATTTCCATCTCTCTCCTCCCAATATACTGTTAATCTCTTCTCATGACATGACCATACCACCTCAGTGTACTTTCTTGGATCTGATCTGATAGTTTTCTAACTCCTGTCTTCTTCGCCTTCTTCTTTGTCTAGATCTTTTCCCACTTCTATGTGGGGTCGATGTTTCTGATCAGCTTTCTCCATCTACCTCTGTCCCACACATCATCACTGGTTAATCCCTTTGATCGAAGGTCATCCTTGATACAGTCCATCCACCTTCACTTTGGTCTCCCTCTCCTTCTCGTTCCTTGTACCTCCATTTCCATCTCTTTCCTCCCAATATACTGTTCATCTCTTCTCATGACATGACCATACCATCTCAGTTTACTTTCTTGGATCTTATCTGATAGTTTCTATTTCCTGTGGTACCCCTAATTACCTCATTCCGTATCTTATCTCTTCTTGTCACCCCACACATCCATCTCAACATTCTCATCCTTGCCACATCCATCTTCTTCTCTTCTGTCTTCTTTATTGCCCACGTCTCTACTCCATACATCATTGTCGGTCTCACAACTGTCCTGTGTACTTTACCTTTCAACTTAACCCTTATTTTCCTGTCGCATAGT
>NC_090752.1:87091944-87119444 GCF_036898095.1 Palaemon carinicauda | reverse complement strand
ACTCATGCCTACGTCCCAAGCTTTTCCTCTTTCAGTTGTTGGCCGTAAATGAATCTACTGTAGGATAAAAATCCTGGATCCGGATCACCGCTAAAATCTAATCACAATTCTGACATATCCTGGATTTTTTTAGCAAAATTCATCGTAAACTTTTTGAGTTAGGCTTGTGACTGACTAACAAACAGATAGGCAGAAGTGAAAACATAACCACCTTGACGGAGGTAAAGATATGTCGGGATTCTCTCAACCAAAATATAATAGAATATAATGAAGTTTTGTATCGGTTATTATGTAACTGGACTGAATATATGAGTTATATTCACCGATTGATATAAATTTTTTTCTTATGAAAGGTGACCCATGTTAAGACAAAGAGAAACCACTTTATTCTATAGGCCTTTTAGTGTTATCAGTGAGCCTCACGCGTTGCACCATAATTCCTTCAGGATTTTCCTGCCTCAGTTCAGCTCTTAGCTATGCCCCAATTTTAGCCGTCTAATTAACCTATGTTCGCACTTCCTTTCTTATAACTTGCTGTCCAGTTCAGTAACTTTTACTTTATAATGCAGTTGCAGTATTTTTTCGTGAATGGCCTCCCTAGTCCCAGTACTATACCATGTTGCCCGAAGTATACAAATCAAATCAATTTAATTAGTTTCGGGATCCTGTACAAATTTCCCCTTTCTCCGTGGGGATACCTAAACCGGTGCATTACATTTGCGCGCATTGCCCCTACAATTGCGCTCTAAAACCATTACCATTGCGCGCATCTTTCCATTACTATTGCGCGCATGCATTTCTCAGGGTATTCCAGTAATCCCTGTTGTCAAACCCATTCCAAAGAGAACGTTAGTTCTTTAGATGTCAATGAATTTCAATGGATTTTAAGGTAGTTAAATTCTATTTATCTTTTTTTTTTCTTTTGCAAGGGGTTTTCATGTCAATGCATAATAATAGTTGTTGGCTCAACTAATTTTATGCCAGTTACATTCAATGTAGCTTTATTGTTTTTCATTTCCCTACGAAGTTTTTTTTTTTTCAGGAGTCGATGTTTAGGTTACCGGTAAATACAGATTACATACAAGACATTTATTCACAAGAATGTTTATTATAATAAAAAATGAGATACATTTATGTATATATATCAATGAAAAACAAACTTAACAGATGTCTGTTCGTGCTGAATATCTAAAACCAATAGCCTTCAAAAACTGATATCGATTATGTTCCCCTTCCTGCATCTTGTTGAATTGATCCATTAGATAAGTAGTCTTTTCTCTCTCGCTTCGTCTTAGAACTGCAGGTGTGCCAAGCCCTCGCAATTTAATGTATGTTGTTGTTTGGATTTTTAAGATGTTATCTAAAAACACAGAAATTGATGGGTGAGGTGAATAAAATTGCTCATTGTAATGAGCATGGAACGATTCGGGGCCATTTGTTGTTCGACGTGCTTCAACTGACGGTCGTGATGCCCATAGAATTGGAGGATATAATGCCTCCGGAAGGATGTAATTGTCAACAACGTAATCTGCAAACTTAACACAGCGCTGATCATCTGGAATGTTTGCCATGAGTTCCTCAGCAAAACTGTTACCAACTTCCGCAGGATCAAGAAATGCTAAACCAAAAAACTGAGTTAGCCACAAGCCTATTTCCGATTCCTTGTCTTTATATTCAGAACTGAGGCCTATTTTCTGAATTTTTCTCCACCAGCTTTGGCCTAGATGGAATCTACAACACTGTATTATTACATTTGGGAATATAGACCTAAATGCATTATGCATAGCTACTTCAAAATCAATGTGAACGAGACTAGGTTTAAATTCAAGATTTCTATCTGTACACAAGGTGGAGATCATGCTAAGCAATGTAGAGTAAATTTCTTCGGATTTCGATGGTAATAAAGCAAACACAAGAGGTACATAGTGTCCCAGATTAAATCCATGAATAGCGTACAATTGCTCAAAATATTTTGGACAGCACTTGAAAGTTCCGTCCACAAAAATTTCACTAACTTTTGTACACAGTGCGAGGAGATTTGAATTGCATGACAATATTATAATTCCATGTTCTTTACTATTAAGCAAACAGAATTTTTCTTTCTTATTAGTTTCCAATTCCATGACGTCAAGAGCATCGTGAACATTCTCTCTAGATTTGGGTAAAGTTGGAAACTTTGTACGTCTTTTCCTGTAGATTGCCATTGTTAAATTTTTCAGATCTTTCACTTCCAGACTTTCGTCATCAACACACTGTAATTCGCTTCGAACTATTTTCATAGGTCTCGTGCTAATGTCATCAAACGCTTTCCTCTTCACAGATGCTCGGATAGCTTGAAGTTCAACTTTTTTGCTTTCTATCTCATGTGAGTGAATACACGTTCCACTGATTATAGTTGTACAGCTATCATCGGTTCTTAGCCTTCCTTTGCAGGTTTTCACTGTACAACGCCATGAAATTTCCGATGATTTAAGAATTCTGTCGATTCTGTATGTATATCCATCGTGAATCAAGGATTTCTTTCCTTTCTCGGTTTCAGATAGTGTGAATTCCATGATGCTAATTTCGGACTAAAAGAGAGAGCTATTGAAACTAACGTATCTTAATTCGAGTGAATGCATCTTATAAACTGTGAACTGTCATGGTGTCCGAAAGTGCTCGTTATCTTATCAAAACCATATGTAATAGGGTAGTTTGACAAGAAATGGCTGAAAGAAAAGAGGGGAAAAGAGGCGCGCAACTGTAATAAATTTCAGCGCGCAATCGTAACACTTCTTAATCCCTAAATGCGCGCAAATGTAATGCGCCCACCTAAACATGGTGAAAGGGTTTGAGTATCGCCATGGTCAGCAAAGCTATACTAGTCGGGGACACCCATACTGTGAACGATCCGACGAAAATCTCCCACCATCACCTATCCTCACTGGCCAAACCCCAGACATGAAGTCACATGTCAGAGGCATTTGTCCTGCAGTGGACTAGAAATGGCTGCTTTTGTTGTTGTACTAATTTATAATAGATTAAATCAACTACTTATTTCAAACACAGGAGGTACAACTGTAGCAGTAATTGGTTCTGCACAATTTATTTGCGCAAGATAAATTATCCATTGTGTCAAGGAAAGCAAAATATACGGCTACTGTATTAGGCAATTCATCTCGCTTCCACTTGAGTATTAATAAGACAGTTTCCACGTTTAGTGATGGGGGTTCCACTACGGTTACCTATGAATCTTGTATCCCATCGGAGATCGAGTTGAATGCATTTGATTAATCTGGAAAGTGTTTTTGTCTTTTCTTTGGGAATGTGAGGAGGGGGGGTTGGATTAATGTAATATGGATTGGAGACACGAATTGCGGGGGACATATTGATATATTATTATTATTGTTATTATTATTATTATTATTATTATTATTATTATTATTATAATTATTATTATTATTATTATTATTACCAGCTAAGCTACAACCTTATTTGCGAAAGCAAGATGCAGTAAGTGCAAGTGCTCCAAAATGGAAAAGTAGTGCGTGAGGAAAGGAAATAAGGAAATAAATAAACGATATGAGAAGTAATGATTAATTAAAATGAAATATTTAAAAAATAGTAACAAATTCAAAACGGATATTTCATCTATAGATTATAAAAAGAGACTTATGTCAGCCTGTTCAACATAAAAACATTTGCTTAATGCTATTAAGCTTTGGGAACATTTCCTTCTCTTGACAGTATTAACGTGAATGTGATTTGGAAGTGACGACGTCTGTTAGTCTCACAAGGTGTAACACAGTCATTTTTGCATCAGCTCTCCCCACGTTATAGCCTTCTGGTTTATTGCCTTCCCATATTACTTCTTCCATCTTTCTGTTCTATTCTTTTAACTTTTATTTCATAGATCAGATTTGGGGGGTTTTCCCTGTTGCGCCTTGGCGTTTAAGAGTCCCCAGCCTCAGCCGAAGGACATAAGGCTCAAATTCTATAAATAGAAATACGTTAATTGCGTTCAGTGTGGTTTTGATTTCTTTGATGTTAATTTGTTCTTCGTGAAATGAGTTGGGTTTATATTATAGTAAAAAAACGAAAGAATTATGGTCTGCTGTATATTCAACTGTCAACTTTATAATTTTGGGAATTCTTTGAGTTTTAATCCAGGAATATTTAGTAATAGTTTACACGACCCGTCATAAGGTTTTCGGCTATTTGTGAGAGATTGCGGTTTCCTAGTGTACCTCTCGGGGTGTCCCATCTCACCAGGGTATGTGAGAGGCTGGCAATATATATATACATATATATATATATATATATATATATATATATATATATATATATATATATATATGTATATATGTACAGTATATATATATAAATATATATATACAGTATATATATATATATATATATATATATATATATATATACAGTATATATATATATGTATATATATATGTATATATGTATATATATATGTATATATATATATGTATATATATATATATATATATGTATGTATGTATGTATGTATATATATCCATCCATCCAGACACTTGCTCTTCATTATAAATGGGGATATAGTGATGTGTTGGTTTAGACTTCATCAATCAATGTTCTCTTGAAATTGCAATGTCTGCTTGATTTCCAAATAGCAGGTCATCAAAATTGTCTTCCACGACAACCCTTAGGCTTTAATTGTCGCCCTTTGTGTCCAACAAATTCTGCACAATTGTTATAGAGAATGGAATGAAGACATAGATAGAGAAAGGCTTCGTGTCTGTACCCAGGACAGAATGGAGAACTGTTTGTTATGCCAATAGTGTCTTGGGGTCGCTCTGCTCAAGAGCCAAGGAATTGAATTGGAATAGTCTGGTAATGGGATCATTCCTGATGCTCTCTCTCTCTCTCTCTCTCTCTCTCTCTCTCTCTCTCTCTCTCTCTCTCTCTCTCTCTCTCTCTCTCTCTCTCATATGCCTGTATGAATGTAAAGCTATTTAGATGAATATTCGATCATGTACATTCAAGTATTTCATTAAATACTTGTATCTGTTTACATAGAAAGGTATATTATTAGAATTTTCGTTCAAACTTATGTATTCGTATACTGATACATAAACAAATAGACTGTATGCTTATATCTATGCCAAAGCAGTGGAGGCAGGTAGGCTATGCCCTGCACTCGAGGAGTGCAAGCCTCTGTCACCAGCCTTTCCCAGACAGGAGAAGGACTGGAAGGAAATCCATTTAACTTCTTCAGTAGGAAGATTAGATGCGGATGTCGCCAGTAGACAGTTTAACGAAGCTCTCCCTAAACTATCAGAGTTTCTCTTGTATAATGAACAAGAGACAAAGGAGAGACTTGTAGCCTCCCTATCTCTACAAAACTATTTGGAGTTCATCCCATCAAAGTACCCCAGACATGCTCATGGTCTTAGCCAAAATGCATATGGCTACCTTAGTAAAAGACCTTTACGCCTTTATGAAGGCTAGGAGAGCATGTAGGGAGTTTGTGTTCGCGGCCGCAACACTGAAACATGAGACAAGGAAGCTGATATCTTCCAACATCTGGGGTAAAGACCTCTTCCCAGATGAGGTAGTTAGGGAAGTAATTAAGAATGCCACCACAGAGAACGTAGGTCTTCTCCATAAGTGGGGCATCCTTTCAAAGAGAAAGTCTTCTTGGTTGTGGGTCCCCAACCTAAAAGGAAGACGGGAAAGTCCGGAAATATACTTCGGGCTGTTCAACAACATCCCATGGCTGCAACGACCACGATGCCACAGGCAGGTGGTCAAAAATTTAATCCTACTAGTCATTCGAAGCATAGAGATGCTTCTGGTAGGAGGGAGGTATCTTCAGGATCGTTGGACCTTCGATGCTTGGGTCCATGTCCTAATCAAGATTGGTCTGCGATGGGAAGTAGAAATGCCTCCACCATCATTTCCTTAATTCCTCTTACAATCCAAAACCATCCTGGAGGAGTATACCTAAGAGTTCTAGAGCATATAGGTGGTAAGGAAACAATAGTCCATCGTATTCCAAGGAAGGCTTGTTTGGTATTTACGAGAAGGACTCAAGAAATCTCAGAGTCATTCTGGACTTGTAGCCACTCAACAAGTTCAAATAAAACAGCGAGTTCAGAATGTTAATCCTTCTGAACATTTGGACCCTGTGTCATAATGAGGTGTTTGTAGTCTTGTCAGACCTGAAAAATATCCCTTGGCAACTTCCAGCCAATCACCCCATCCCCTCCTACCAAGGATTCAAGTTACAGAAGGTAACGTATATCCTAGGAAAGATATGTGTCGGACTAAATGTCTTCATAGGATTGGCAGACTTAGTCATGCAATAACCAAGTCTAGAAATGGTTCAGGCAACAATGTACCTGAATGAGAAGTTGGGGTGGGCAGCACCCGAAATGGCTGGTCTATGAACATCCAAGGAGATGAACCGGTTCCTGGAACATCGCGGATGCAAGACAAGCCTCAAAAAGTCTCAATTCCCTCCAGCTCAAAGGTTTCAATGGCTGTAAAATCATTGAAGTCTGTAGTCACACCAACTCTCCTTTTCCATAGAAATATAAAAGGAGTTTGTAAGGTCGGTCAAGAGACTCGGATAATCAGTTAGATTCCCAAGACGTTAACAAGGAGGAGTCCTGAGCTCCCTCCAGTTCGCAATAGTGACAGACCCAGTGCTAAGAGCGCAGCTGATAGATGCGTCAAGAGTCTGGAGAAGATATGCATCAAATGCTTGAAGAGATCTAAAAAGACCAATATAGGTCCTTCTTTAATCGCTTCTCTAACAAAGATTAAAGTCCGAAAGTCCCAAGACCATGTTGGTCCTGTCATGAGTGGGGAAGCTCTCTCCACGCAGATCAGACTTCCTTTGACTGATCTGGGACACCGAAGCGATAATGAGACGTCGCAATCGACAATGCCAGAAAATGTCTCAGATGGTATAGGTGACGTTAACCATCCCTTACCTAAAGGGATGGCACCTGTCAGCAGTTCATATACAACCGCTCCACAATGTGACAGTGGATGCTCTATTTCGGCTCAAGCCGATAGAGTTGGAATGGTCCACGGATGCAGACCTATTCCCTCCCAGATGGGATCAAGACCCAGAACTGCAAATCGACCTCATCATCACGAGCGTCTTCAAGAAACTACCTCGAGATGTAGCCCCATTCGAGGACCCTCTAGTGGAATTAACAGACATTATGTCTCTGGTATAAAAGGGATGGACTCAGATATCCTGATTCATCCCATCCAATCGCCTGCTGAAGGTCCTCAACATGCTGAGATCCTTCCAAGGGGGAGTAGCTCTTTTGGCTCCCAAGTAGCCCCAGAGCAATCTGTCCTCTTTAGTGAAGGAACTGAAGCTGAGGCTGGCCCTAGTTCTTAACCCAGGACTATATCAGAGAGTTCAGAAGCTGATTGCCTTCAATTTATCACGGAGAACCCGAACCCTTCATTTCATGATTTCCTTGCCCTAGCGATAGGAAAAGATTTGGGATCTCAGAAGGCAATATAGAATTCTTAGAAGAATATAAAACTAAGTCAACGAGAAGACAATATGAGACTTCTTGGAAAAAGTGGGTTGCTTTTGTTAAAGCAAAAGGACCGAAAGAAATTTCGATGAACTTTTGTCTGTCCTTCTTTGTCCACCTTCATAATCAAGGCCTGGCGGCCAACACGATAACTACGTGCAAATCAGCCTTGACTAGACCTCTTCTATGTGCCTTTCAAGTAGATCTATTGAACGAAATCTCTAATAAGATTCCGAAGGCATGTGCAAGGCCTAGGCTTGCACCACCACCAAAGCCCATTTAATGGTCTTTGGATAAGGTCCTACATTATGCTTCATCTATGAACAATGAAGATTGTTCCCTTAAGGATCTAACTCAAAAAGTTATTTTTCTGTTCGCTATAGCCTCAGGGGCTAGAGTTAGTGAAATAGTGGCCCTATCTAGAGACGAGGGCCACATTCAGTTCACAGAAGTGGGAGAACTGAACCTTTTTCCTGATCCAACCTTTCTCGCTAAGAACGAGCTACCCACTAAGAGGTGGGGTCCCTGGAGAATCTGCCCTCTGAAGGAAGATGTCTCTATGTCCTGTAGAGTGTCTAAAGGTCTATCTTCGTATAACTTCAGACTTCAGGGGAAGACAGCTCTTTAAAGGAGAAACCTCTGGATCAAACTTATCCCCAAAACAACTGAAGGCGAAGCTCACCTACTTTATTCGTAGAGCAGATCCTGACAGTTCTCCCGCAGGCCATGATCCGAGAAAAATTGCTTCATCACTGAACTTCTTTTAGTATATGGACTTTGAGCGTCTGCGTTCATTCACCGGATGGAAATCATCCAGAGTGTTTTACAAACACTATGCGAAACAGGTCCATGAATTAAAGCAGCAGGTAGCGTATTAAAACCTGCCCACTAATTACTGTCATAGACAGTTTATTAATTGGGACCTCGAACGTCCTCGCTCATATTCTGGATGGGAATCATCCAGAGTGTTCTACAAACACTATGCCAAGCAGGTCCATGGACTGAAGCATCATGTGGTGGCGGCGGGTAGAATTTTTAAACCTGCCGTCTAAGTCTGCGATGAACAGCTAATTGACTGGGACTGTCAATTAAAGGGAGAAGGGGTCATCACTTTTGGTGTGACCTCCTTTTTATGAGTGTTACCATGGTGACACTATCTCTGTTCAAGATCCCAGGTGTGGAATTATACAGATAGCACTAGTGCCGTGTGTACGTAGTACACAGGGTTGATAGAATGTAACCGGTACAGAATTTTCGAAGAGAAGTATTATTATAAAAATTTTCTTCAATCTGAGAATGGCACTCATCATTTCTTTCCCTTTCATGAAAGAAATATAATTTCTGTATACGTTACGTGTATAATTCCATTATCATGCTACATTCGTTTTACTGGTTAATTTAGTTATTTATTAGGAATAAATGTCTATTAGAATGTATTGCGTCCTAATTCACCCGACAATTGCATGTGTAAAATGCCAAAGTTCTTTGACTTACTAAAGTAAGTATTCTTCATATAGTTGTATGCTCGCAAACAATATATATGAGACACTGATATTGATTCGGCAATATATACAAACTCTGAGACTGTTTGTATATTCAGTGTATACTTAGGTTTGTTCATACAATATATGCTAACCTTGAGGCCCCTTTTCTACTGTCTAGAATGACTCTTCCCTGTAGGGGGCCGGAAGCACTAACATTGCTTATGATTATTGATGATGACGGATAACGGTAACGTCATTTGTCTCAGTTGTTCCAAATGACCATAGAAATGTTGTCCCAAGGTTAAGGCTCTGATGAAAATCCACAGATAAATTAATGCTCTGGTACGCTTCCATCAGGACGACATGGCTTGAGCCCAAAAAAACTGATTTTGAGCGAAGCGAAAAATCTATTTTTGGGTGAGATGGCCATGTCGTCCTGATGGACCCAAACTTCTTTTCTTAAAAGAAAAAACCTTCACAGTATCCCTCCCGAAGTACTGTATCTGTAGCACCATGCTCAATGTTACAAGGAATGTTCGCCATATTGGATATGGCGCTGTTGTGATACTCAATAGTATGAGAACTAGGGTAACCTTGATACGGCTCCCCTTCTATTCTGCCACATCACCCTCGAAGCGTTAACGCTATTAGGGGTGCAGATTGCTATGTAACGTGTCAAGAATACGTCCTCTGTTATTATGCGATATCCTTGAGAGAAATTTAAGGATATTTGTGCCAGGAGTTAGAATTCTGGATACCTAAAGGTAAAATTCTCTGGGAATATCACTGTAGTACATACAGTATATCCCTTAAGAAGCTACTTATAGGAACTTCCATCAGGACGACATGGCCATCTCACCCAAAAATACATTTTTCGCTTCGCTCAAAATCCATTTAATACAAAGGCTTCTAACTTTGTAAAGAATCTGTAAACAGTTGCATCTGAACTTTGGAATTCTGTTGATATTTTATCTGGTAGGGTGGTGGCCGGACTGGGGTTCGAGTCCCACTCAAGCTTGATAGTTTCTTTAGTGTTTGCAACCTCACCAACCTCGGGAGCTAAGGATGTGGGTTTGGGGGAGCCTATTGGTATACCTGCTGAGTCATTAGCAGCCATTGCCTGGCCCTCGTTGGTCCTAGCTTGGGTGGAGAGGGAGCTTGGTCGCTGATCATATGTATGTATGGTCAGTCTGTAGGGCATTGTCCTGCTAGCTGGGCAGTGTAACTGGCCCTTGCCTCTGCCATTCATTAGCTCGTTTTAAACCTTTAATTGAAGATGGTGTACCGTATATAATATCATATGATATTATTATTATTATTATTATTATTATTATTATTAGACAAGCTACAACCCTAGCTGGATAAGCAAGATGCTATAAGCCCAAGGGCTCCAACAGGGAAAAATAGCCCAGAGAGGAAAGGAAACAAAGAAATAAATAAACGACATAATAAGTAATGAAAAATCTAAATAATTTTTTTTCTTTTTTTTCTTTAAATTAAAAACATTAAAACAGATAATTCATATATAGACCATAAAAGGTCATTCTTGTCTTTTCATTACAATTTCGCCAATGAATATGGGATGAGAAATGCTTCGAGGGGCGAGAGCAATTATTGTAGAAAAAGCTGGACGGAATCGTTGCCTTATCGGAAGTTTCCTAATAGGGAGAGAGATCCTTTGGTGGTGGGACTTGAACAAAGGATTCCGGATGGAAATTCTCGGGGAAATCCAACGGATGAATAATACAGCGTTGGTTTCCCCCCCCCCCTCTCTCTCTCTCTCTCTCTCTCTCTCTCTCTCTCTCTCTCTCTCTCTCTCTCTCTCTCTCCTTTGTCTGAATGATAATTGTCGCTTTTATTCGTTGGTTTTAAACGTTTTCAGAGTACACATTTTTTATTTAAAAAATTCGCGTTATTTTTTCTCTCTCTCTCTCTCTCTCTCTCTCTCTCTCTCTCTCTCTCTCTCTCTCTCTCTCTCTCTCTCTCTCTCTCTCTATATATATATATATATATATTTTATATATATATATATAAAAAACACACGCATATATATATATATAATATTATATATATATATATATATATATATATATATATATATATATAATATTATATATATATATATATATATATATATATATATATATATATATATATATATATATATATATATAATATGAACCAAACTGCTTCACTTCAGGCTAAACCATCAGCAAGTCACAGAAGTGTTTGAACAGTCTTTCTCTGAATATTCATCGCATTGATAAAACCTGTTGGGATAGGCAATTAGCTTGAATATATCTTCAAGAGATTTGCCTTCAAATAGTTACAAAAACTGTTTCCAAGCTCTCGATGTATTCGCTCCAGCTCTAAGCTCTTCGTGGGGTTACAAGTTATAACCCAAAACTCGACTCCAGAGTTTGTATGAATTTTTCATCTCGGTTTGCTTTGATCCTGGAGCGACATCTCAAATATTGATGTAGTCAACACTGCCTGTCTCGTAACTTTGCATGTAACAGGTGACGCAGATCCGAAATTAATTAACTTTCTTGACTCAGAGTTATTTTTCCCTCAACTGAGTTGTCTCATCAGACGATTATACGAAGGACTTGTTGGAAGTTGCATAGTTTTCTTTAGAGAATGGTTTGTATAAGTAGGTTTTTCGTGTGTCTCGGTATTCAATGGAATATTTTTTTTTTCTTTTTTTTTTGACTGGTGTTTGATATCGTAGACATAGTTTTTCCTTTTTAATCGTAAAGAATTACACGTATGTTATGGAGTTTATTATTTCATCTACATAAAACCACATTCAAACGTTAAAATGATCTCCGCCAATTACTGGGAATTTAAGCAGTAGAATAGTCTTGTAAGCAGGTATGGTAAGTGTACCTTTTGGGTCATCGCCTCACTTCGGAGTGCGTTCACCCCCTCCCTGAGAAGTATCATTAGTACAGAAATTCCCCCACACCTTCGACTGTCTAAGCACTGCAGAAATTAAGGCATGATGGGGTACTATCACTGGTTCTTGCCTGCCATTGCCAACACTTTCCCTCTCCCCAATGATTCCCTCAAGGGATAGGGAAAAAACCTTAAGTGGGACCCCCTTCAGGAGGTGGCCTTCCTCAATGCAAAGAAAGCCCCATCAAAGGCTACGGCCCTCGCCTTTCCCATGCCAACAGCAACCCTCCTACTCTCCAATGATGCCAGTGATTTAACCATCGGGATGGTACTTAAACAAGTGAGCATCAGCTCATAGACCTTCAACAGTGAAATTCTGGCAGTGTATTTGGGTGTCCATCACTTCTTGAAGGGTTTGTCGTTCATTTTTTTGCATGGACCAGATGCCCCTTGTGCATGCCTTCACTCAGCAATCTCTCACCTTGTCCGGCTGTCAGCGCCTACATCTCGCTGCAATTTCTGAATACAACTGTATCATTCAACACATCCCTGGTAAATAGAATTATGTTACCAACGCCGTCTCCTGAAATATGTTGGCTGTCGTACACGTAGGATTGCATTACAAGGCCTTAGCAGAAGACCAACGAAAGGACCCCGACTACCAAAAATGCAGGATATCAATTAAGTCTCTCCATTGGGAAAATTTGGACCTTGATGAGTCCAATGCCACCTTCCTCTGTGACATCAATACTGATAGGCTGCACCCATGGGCACCTGCCCCCATGCGCCAACAGGTATTTTGATTAATTCATAACCTTTCACAACCTTCGCATCTATCTACTGCACAGCTACTGAAGACTAGTTCATGTGGCATGTTATTACTAAAGATGCCAAGGATTAGGTCTGCTCCTATATTACAAATCAAACTTCAAAAGTGCATCAACACACGGACTCGTGTGTGGGCACATTCCCCTAACCTTGGAGATGATTTCCCCACATTCAAGTTGACGTGGTTGGCCCCCTACCCGTGTCACAAGGACACTTTTACCTTTTCTCAGTCATTGACCTCTCCAATCGCTGGCTTAAGCCATCCACATGTAATATGCAACATCCACAACAATACTCATACTGTAATAGAAACCACGTGAAAACAAAACAGTAGGTTACCTATTTTGTTAGTTAACTGCCTGTTAGCAATGGTAGGTTAGAAGTTGACCCACCCTAGCGCACCAAGCATTTTACGGATTCTCAATTTTCGGGCCTTGCTCTTTTATGAGGGCCTAATGTTGTACACAATCAAATTAAAATACCATAGAGATCGGAGTTTCACAAGAGAACAGAGGTATCACTAGCCGAAGAGAAACTTAACTTTCGATCTGCTTCCGAGGACATTATAGTTTTCAAGTTGTCTACCTGGAAGGGTGTGTCTGTCCTGCAAAACTCGCCTTTATATACCCTTTTGGGAACATATTTTATGGCTGTGTCACGTGATACATCACAAATCCTCGTCCCCAAAAGGCTCTAATAAGGATCTTTGTAATAAAAGAACTTTAAGATGTACATAATATCATAGAAGGTCACTAAAATGATTCTTCACAATGAACCCACTATTTACTAACAATTTCTGAATCAAGACTCATCTTAAATGACGTCACTTCCTTTCCAACTTCCACGTATGCATTATTGTATCCCTTCTAGGTCCTCCTAGATTTCCTACAACGCAATAGAGTTGTCCTGCGTCATGATAGAATTACATGACATTAGATCTGGATGTGTCATAGTAGACTCTTAATTAAATCACATTTCATTTACGTAATTGATATAGATATGATTGAAAAATTACATAACAATAATTTAATGATAATAATAATAGATATAAATACTACAATTAATATTCATACATATGTATATGTATATATGTATATAAATATACATATATATATATATATATAAATATATATATATATATATATATGTATGTATGTATATATATATATATATATATATATATATATATATATATGTATATGTATATGTATATGTATATATATATATATATATATATATATATATATATATATATATATATATATATATATATATTTACACACATATGCTATGGCACTTCCCCCAGTTTTGGGGCGTAGCCAACATCAAACAAACGAAACAAAAAAAAGGGGACCTCTCCTCTCTACGTTCCTCCCAGCCTGACAAGGGACTCACCCGAGTTCGGCTGGTACTGCTAGGGTGCCACAGCCCACCCTTCCCCGTTATCCACCACAGATGAAGCTTCCTAACGCTGAATCCTACTGCTGCTACCTCCGCGGTCATCTAAGGCACCGGGGGAAGCAGCAGGGCCTACCGGAATTGCGTCACAATCGCTCGCCATTCATTCCTATTTCTAGCACGCACACTTGCCTCTCTCTCACATCTATCCTCCTATCACCCAGAGCTTCCTTCACTCCATCCATCCACCCAAACCTTGGCCTTTCTCTTGTACTTCTCCCATCAACTCTTGCATTCATCACCTTCTTTAGCAGACAGCCATTTTCCATTCTCTCAACATGACCATACCACCTCAACACATTCATATCCACTCTGGCTGCTAACTAATTTTTTATGCCCGTTCACACTCTCAACACTTCGTTCCTAACCCTATCTGCTCGAGATACACCAGCCATACTCCTTAGACACTTCATCTCAAACACATTCAATTTCTGTCTCCGTCACTTTCATTCGCCACAACTCTGATCCATACATCACAGTTGGTACAATCACTTTCTCATACAGAATTCTCTTTACATTCATGCCATACCCTCTATTTTTTACTACTCCCTTAACTACCCCCAACACTTTGCATCCCTCATTCACTCTCTGACGTACATCTGCTTCCACTCCACCATTTGCTGCAACTACAGACCTCAAGTACTTAAACTGATCCACCTCCTCAAGTAACTCTCCATTCAACATACATTCAACCTCGCACCACCTTCCCTACTCGTACATCTCATAACCTTACTCTTACCCACATTAACTCTCAACTTCCTTCTCTCACACACCCTTCCAAATTCTGTCACTAATCGGCCAAGCTTCTCTTCCGTGTCTGCAACCAGTACGGTATCCGCAAACATGGTCATTCTCGTCTACCATTTTCAATCCCCGTCCAAGCACTCGAGCATTCACCTCTCTCACCACTCTATCAACATACAAGTTAAACAACCACGGCGACATCACAAATCCCTGTCTCAGCCCCACTCTCACTGGAAACCAATCGCTCGCTTCATTTCCTATGCTAACACATGCTTTACTACCTTTGTAGAAACTTTTCACTGCTTGCAACAACCTTCCACCAACTCTATATAACCTTATCACATTCCACATTGCTTCCCTATCAACTCTATCATACGCTTTCTCCAGATCCATAAACGTAACATACACCTCCTTACCTTCTGCTAAATATTTCTCGCATATCTGCCTAACTGTTAAAATCTGATATATATATGTATATATATATATATATATATATATATATATATATATATATATATATATATATATATATATATATATATATATATATATATATATATATATATATTACTCTTTATACTCCCAGCTGGGAGTGACACAATGTGCCTTGAGATGATAACGTATCTCACTTTTTATTACATCTTTAAAGAATTTTCTGAACTATCATCTTACTCTGGCAACCTTATTACCTTTGTGTATGTGTGTGTGTGTGTGAGATAAGAAATTTGAAATAATATTAAGAAGATATCCTCGTCAACAAAAGACGAAGTTCGTCCTATTCACTATATGTACAGGACTCCTTTCCCGGCAATTCCTTAAGTGGATGGAGGCTCTATGAAAGGCCATGTCTGCTGCTGGCGACACTCGGTATAACCGCATCTCTCAGTCCTGGATGATACCAGGCTAATGTCGGCCATATTGCTGCGGGGACATTAAATTCCTTTTGCTTTTTGTAAATGTTGTTCTCTTAAAGTTCTGATGACTGTTCTTTATAATTTTCGCTTTGCGGGTTTGTCTGTCTGAGATATATCTGTTAAACTATGCATATATTTTTTGTTGTATTTTAATTTTCATTATTATTATTGTTGTTATTATTATTATTATTATTATTATTAGTAGTAGTAGTAGTAGTAGTAGTAGTAGTAGTAGTAGTAGTAGTAGGGGCTTGCTCTTTATGATATTAGGCATTTTTATTATTATTATTATTATTGTTGTTAATATTATTATTATTGTTATTATGATTATTATTATTATTTTCATTATTATTATTATTGTTATTATTATTAATGTTATTATTATTATTATTATTATTATTATTATTATTATTATTATTGTTATCTTCTGTAGTAGTAGCAGTAGTAGTATTACATATATCAGTGCGATGTCAGGTATGTTTTTCTCAATCGGCTTACGACAGTGAAGTTTATATATATATATATATATATATATATATATATATATATATATATATATATATATATATATATACATATATATATATATATATATATATATATATATATATATATATATTATATTTTTATATATTTATATATTCTTGGGGAGAAAATGATGATAAACTACGATATGCATAGTTCGTAGTATTGTAAGTTTCGACTACCCATCCTATTTCGTTTTGGAGTAAAACAATTTACCAATGGAATGAATGTCAAGTGTAAATATCTAAATCGTATAAAGCAGTATAAAAAAAAGATGAACATCGAAATAATTTACCCTCGAACTATCTTTTGAATAATGTTGATGAGGTAGTTGTGGCCCGTTTGGTAACGTCTCTGCCTGGTGTTTGTCCCGCTCAGACTAGTTAGTGCCTTTAGCGTCTGCAACCTTACCATCCTTGTGAGCTAAGGTTTGGTGTGTTTGGGGGAGTCTCTAGGTCTATCTGCTGAGTCATCAGCAGCCATTGCCTGGCCCTCCCTGGTCCTAGCTTGGAATGGGAGGGCCTTGGGCGCTGATCATATAATATATATGGTCAGTCTCTAGGGCATTGTCCTGCTTGATAAGGCTATGTCACTGTCCCTTGCCGCTGCCATTCATGGCGACCTTTAAAAAGTGTTGTTCTTCAAGATAGATAAATAAGGTATACATTGAAACTCTACGGTATAATATTGCGTATTTCTCTATCTAACACGTCCGATTATTCAGTGGTTCCCAACCTTTTTTTCAGGCGACCCCAATCATGCACCTCAAGCTATGACCGCGACCCCACTAGTTTAGTTGTATGAGTATTCTTATATATTACTAGTTGTTGGTTGTAAAAGTAAGGGACAGTGAATATCCTTCTATAAGAGGGGTACTATAAGATTGGAAAAGACAAAATTAACATCATTAAATTTTATTATAGCATTATAAATTTAAGGCTTAATATTAATAAAAAACCCCACTTCTGGAATAATGTTTTGTCACATTCCACAAAAACAAACTAAAAGTATATATAAAGGTTTTCTGTTACATGGTAAACTGATTTTATTGGAAGCCTTGGTCCTGGATCATGAGGCTAAGTTTCTCTATTCGTGGTTCAGTCTTAGAAAGAGGGTAGGTAGCAAGGAAAGTGAAGGGGCAAGGAACAAGGAGAAGGCGGCGTAGAGAGGAGGGGAAGGGTCACGGAAGGAGTAACAAGGAAAATGGATGGAATATATTTGCAAATCACAGTAAATAAGACTAAGCAGAAACGAAAAAATCAATGATATACAGCACTCCAAATCTCGCCAAAACTACAACCTCAAAAACCAACCATATACAATCCTCCAAATCTCTAAACAACCGCCAAAACAACAACCTCAAAAACCAATGACATAAAATCCTCCAAATCTGTAAACAACTGCCAAAACAACAACCTCAATAACCAGCGACATAAAATCCTCAAAATCTCTAAACAACTGCCAAAACAACAACCTCACAAACCAATTACTTGAAATCCTCCAAATCTCTAAACAACTGCCAAAACAACAACCTCAAAAACCAGCAACATAAAATCCTCAAAATCTCTAAACAACTGCCAAAACAACAACCTCCAAAACCGATGACATAAAATCCTCAAAATCTTTAAACTGCCAAAACAACAACCTCAAAAACCAGCAACATAAAATCCTCAAAATCTCTAAACAACTGCCAAAACAACAACCTCCAAAACCGATGACATAAAATCCTCAAAATCTTTAAACAACTGCCAAAACAATAACCTCCAAAACCAATGACATAAAATCCTCCAAATCTCTAAACAACTGCCAAAACAACAACCTCAAAAACCAGCAACATAAAATCCTCAAAATCTCTAAACAACTGCCAAAACAACAACCTCAAAAACCAGCAACATAAAATCCTCAAAATCTCTAAACAACTGCCAAAACAATAACCTCAAAAACCAATGACATAAAATCCTCCAAATCTCTAAACAACTGCCAAAACAACAACCTCAAAAACCAGCAACATAAAATCCTCAAAATCTCTAAACAACTGCCAAAACAACAACCTCCAAAACCAATGACATAAAATCCTCCAAATCTCTAAACAACTGCCAAAACAACAACCTCAAAAACCAGCAACATAAAATCCTCAAAATCTCTAAACAACTGCCAAAACAACAACCTCCAAAACCGATGACAAAATCCTCAAAATCTCTAAACAACTGCCAAAACAACAACCTCCAAAACCAATGACATAAAATCCTCCAAATCTCTAAACAACTGCCAAAACAACAACCTCCAAAACCAATGACATAAAATCCTCCAAATCTCTAAACAACTGCCAAAACAACAACCTCAAAAACCAGCAACATAAAATCCTCAAAATCTTTAAACAACTGCCAAAACAACAACCTCCAAAACCAATGACATAAAATCCTCCAAATCTGTAAACAACTGCCAAAACAACAACCTCCAAAATCAATGACATGAAATCCTCCAAATCTCTAAACAACTGCCAAAACAATAACCTCCAAAACCAATGACATAAAATTCTTAAAATCTCTAAACAACTGCCTAAACAACAACCTCCAAAACCAATGACATAAAATCCTCTAAATCTCTAAACAACTGCCAAAACAACAACCTCAAAAACCGGCGACTTAAAATCCTCCAAATATCTAAACAACTGCCAAAACTATAACCTCCAAAACCAATGACATAAAATCCTCCAAATCTCTAAACAACTGCCATAAAAACAACCTCCAAAACTAATGACATAATATCCTCCAAATCTCTAAACAACTGACAAAACAACAACCTCCAAAACCGATGACATGAAATCCTCCAAATCTCTAAACAACTGCCAAAACTATAACCTCCAAAACCAATGCCATAAAATCCTCCAAATCTGTAAACAACTGCCAAAACAACAACCTCCAAAACTGATGACATAAAATCCTCCAAATCTGTAAACAACTGCCAAAACAACAACCTCCAAAACCGATGACATAAAATCCTCCAAATCTCTAAACAACTGCCAAAACAACAACCTCCAAAACCAATGACATAAAATCCTCCAAATCTGTAAACAACTGCCAAAACAACAACCTCCAAAACCAATGACATAAAATCCTCCAAATCTCTAAACAACTGCCAAAACAACAACCTCCAAACCCAATGACATGAAATCCTCCAAATCTGTAAACAACTGCCAAAACAATAACCTCCAAAACCAATGACATAAAATCCTCCAAATCTCTAAACAACTGCCAAAACAACAACCTCAAAAACCAATGACATAAAATCCTCCAAATCTCTAAACAACTGCCAAAACAACAACCTCCAAAAACAGCGACATAAAATCCTCTAAATCTCTAAACAACGCCAAAACAACAACCTCAAAAACCAATAACAAAATCCTCCAAATCTCTCAACAACTGCCAAAACAACAACCTCAAAAACCGGCGACATAAAATCTTCCAAATCTCTAAACAACTGCCAAAACAACACCTCCAAAACCAATGACGTAAAATCCTCCAAATCTCTAAACAACTGCCAAAACAACAACCTCTAAAACCAATGTTATAAAATCCTCCAAATCTCTAAACAACTGCCAAAACAACAACCTCAAAAACCAATGTTATAAAATCCTCCAAATCTCTAAACAACTGCCAAAACAACAACCTCAAAAACCAATGACAAAATCCTCCAAATCATTTAATAACTGCCAAAACAACCTTAAAAACCAGCGACATAGAATCCTCCAAATCTCTAAACAACCGCCAAACCAACGACCTTTTCGACCGAGTGACCAGCGCCGCAGACGTTCCAACTTCACAAGAACATACAAATAAAATAACACATCTTATAACAATTATTTTGTTAAATGAAATAATAATCGAAACAATACAAATTCACAAAAGGTAAATAAAAAGGAAGGGGAGTGGCAAGGAAATATCGAAGAGGAGGGGAGAGGGGGGGACAAGAAGGAGGAGGAGAGGAGGGCAGGGGTAAAAAAGAAGCAGGGGGAGAAGGGGCCTGGAAAGACGGGGAAGGGGGGAGAGGAGCAAGGAAAGGGTTGCGAAGGGAAAGGGTAAAATGTAGGAGGAGAGGGCATGAAAAGTGCCCCTCTCCTTCTCTTCCTCTTCCCTTGCCCATCTCTCTCTTTAAATATGGGGGAGGGGGGGGGGTTTACCATGTGGTTTTAGAAGCCTCAATTATGAATACTGTGATAGGCTATCACTCACTGACATACTGTGGTGCAATACTTCGTCAGCAAGGGAAGTACTCAGTTTCTATTATTGGCATACCACTTTTTCGTGAGTAATTAAGAATTTAAAAAAAACAAAGACTAAGTGCAACCTATGCAGCACATTCGAAATCACTATACAGGTATAAATGCATCAACTATATAAGACGAACAAATAGTAGACAGTGTTTCCCGCTGCGGCAGTACAGCGGGAGTGGCTGCCTGATTGGACGTGGACGGTAATGCTATTCACGTATCAAATGCATACTGCACTCAGGGATACCACCATTAAAATTTTGTTTTTTTTATATTAATATATGAATAGATAGATATATAAAAGTCGATAAATTAAAATCCCCAAATACTTTTATATATTTTTTCTTTACTGCGAGTTCTGCCATATTTTTAATTTTTATTTTTATTTTGATATTTTGAGATTTTGGCGACCCCAGGAAAAGCACTTGGCGACCCCACTTGGGGTCGCGACCCCAGGGTTGGGAAACCTGGGATTATTACAATACATACCGCACCTCTCTCTCTCTCTCTCTCTCTCTCTCTCTCTCTCTCTCTCTCTCTCTCTCTCTCTCTCTCTCTCTCTCTCTCTCCAACTTGTGGGTTAACATAATCATCATTAAGGCTGTTCACAGTCGTTAGCGCCTACTGACACTGATGGCAGCGTCTTAATGGTCGGTTCAATCTCTTATAAAGCAGTGCAGTAAACTTGTGTGGAAAGTTCCAATTCTCTCTCTCTCTCTAGTTCCAATTCTCTCTCTCTCTCTCTCTCTCTGAAAGCAAAAGCTATTTAATATTTATAAGGACGTATTCGCTTTTTTGGCCTTAAATTGAATTTCCTTTTTATTTTTTATTATAACAATATCGGCGTTAATGACCTTTGATGTCAGGATACCAGAAAATTCTAAATCAATCAATATATCAGTCTCCGTTTGAACAAGATATTAATATGGATTTATTTAACAACTGTATTTATTCAAACATCTTGATAGTAATGTGATATTAGAATCTGAATATCCCAAAATGAAGATAAAAGTTCCCATTAGATTTTGTTTTTTCTATATTTTTTTGTAATACATTTATGTGGTTTTGTGATTTGATCATGAAGCATTTCTGAGTTGAATCACAGTTAAAGAACTCCTACTTATAACAAGTTTCGAAAGCACTGGTAATTAGAATTCTCAAAACCTGAATATATTAATTGAAGTGTGGACTTATGCACTAAGTTTGATTGCCTGTAAGTATTCATTATTTATTCAAATCATCTTTAATATTTATTCATCTGTGTACTTATTTGATTATCTAGTTAAGAAGAATATTCGAGGGTTATCAATTAACGATAACAACTCTTCAGTTACACTTAATCCCTCGTCAGGTAAAATAACTTCAAGTATCTGCTCCCTGATACTGAACTAGGGAGAAAATCATTCAGACTCAACTGGCTATAGATATAAAACATCAAATACATTATAGTTCTGTCTATTTCTGTCTCTATTGAGAGAGAGAGAGAGAGAGAGAGAGAGAGAGAGAGAGAGAGAGAGAGAGAGAGAGAGAGAGAGAGAGAGAGAGAGAGAGAATTGAGTAGAAATTGTTCGTCAGAGCTAGTATAGAGGATCGAATGTATGTAAGTAGCTACAATTTAAAATAGAAAAGAATTTCAGCCAGAGAAAAAGAGCTAAGAACGTGTAAAAGTGTGAAAGCAAGACCCAAATTATTTTAATATGAAGTGTTGAGATTTACAAGAGCTTGGAGAAGAAGGAATCTGTTAAGCCTCCGGGTATAACACTTCCATTCCCTCCCACAACACCTTCGAGTCGAGTATAAACCCATCGACAAAAGCTCAAGAATTCTTCACCGTCTGTCCTCCTTTGCTCGGCCTCTATTTCCTTGGCCTTGTCTTGACAGATCCCTCTGAGGTCTTCAAAGGAAGCCAATTATTCCAAGCGACATGGTGGAAAATAGTCCATTACCTCGGTTCAAATCAATACTTTGATCGTAGAGTGAAAACGCCAAGCTTCTAATGCCATTCCATTCTTGCCGGAGGAAAAGAGGTCAGGGAATAATGGGAGGTATTCATAAAAATGAAGGATATCCTTGTAAGCATAAGGTGATAATCATTATGAATATGGAAAGAAAGATTTGCTTATACTTCTACCTTTTGCTTCAGGGAATTACCTTGTAGTAATAATCATTATGAATATGGAAAGAAAGATTTGCTTATACTTCTATCTTTTGCTTCAGAGAATTACCTTGTACTTCTACCTTTTACTTGCGAGGATATCCTCCAAGCAGAAGTGAAAGGTTGACTCGTGTTTCAGGAGCGCTTAGTTACATGTTGGAACTTGTAAGATTTCATTTGTGCTGTCAAGATAAGAAAGAGATTAGTATTTATAATAAGTATTTAATGCCTTGTTTTTACTTGTATTTAATTAAGTTTACGCATCAGAAAGAACACAGACGCCGCCGCGCCTTCCCCAAAGCCTCGCTGGCGACATCTTTCCCCAACCCCTTGCATTAGAAGTTCTTTGACCTCTTTTTAGCTCAACCACCCCTTGCATTAGAAGTTCTTTGACCTCTTTTTAGCTCCCACACCCCTTGCATTAGAAGTTCTTTGACCTGTTTTTAGCTCCCCCACCCCTTGCTTTAGAAGTTCTTTGACCTCTTTTTAGCTTCCCCACCCCTTGCATTAGAAGTTCTTTGACCTGTTTTTAGCTCCCACACCCCTTGCATTAGAAGTTCTTTGACCTGTTTTTAGCTCCCCAACCCCTTGCATTAGAAGTTCTTTGACCTCTTTTTAGCTCCCACACCCCTTGCATTAGAAGTTCTTTGACCTGTTTTTAGCTCCCACACCCCTTGCATTAGAAGTTCTTTGACCTCTTTTTAGCTTCCCCACCCCTTGCATTAGAAGTTCTTTGACCTCTTTTTAGCTCCCACACCCATTGCATTAGAAGTTCTTCGACCTGTTTTTAGCTCCCACACCCCTTGCATTAGAAGTTCTTTGACCTGTTTTTAGTTCCCACACCCCTTGCATTAGAAGTTCTTTGACCTCTTTTAGCTCCCACACCCCTTGCATAAGAAGTTCTTTGACCTCTTTTAGCTCCTCCACCCCTTGCATTAGAAGTTCTTTGACCTCTTTTCAGTTCCCACACCCCTTGCATTAGAAGTTCTTTGACCTCTTTTTAGCTCCCACACCCCTTGCATTAGAAGTTCTTTGACCTCTTTTTGGCTCCCCCACCCCTTGCATTAGAAGTTTTTTGACCTCGTTTTAGCTCCCCCACCCCTTGCATTAGAAGTTCTTTGACCCCTTTTCAGCTCCCACACCCCTTGCATTAGAAGTTCTTTGACCTCTTTTTAGCTTCCCCACCCCTTGCATTAGAAGTTCTTCGACCTCTTTTTAGCTCCCACACCCCCTGCATTAGAAGTTCTTTGACCTCTTTTTAGCTCCCACACCCCTTGCATTAGAAGTTCTGTGACCTCTTTTTAGCTACCACACCCCATGCATTAGAAGTTCTTTGACCTCTTTTTAGCTTCCCCACCCCTTGCATTAGAAGTTCTTTGACCTCTTTTTAGCTCCACCACCCCTTGCATTAGAAGTTCTTTGACCTGTTTTTAGCTCCCACACCCCTTGCATTAGAAGATCTTTGACCTCTGTTTAACTCCCACACCTCTAGCATTAGAGGTTCTTTGACCTCTTTTTAGCTCCCACACCTCCAGCATTAGAAGTTCTTTGACCTCTTTTTAGCCCCCACACCTCTAGCATTAGAATTTCCTTGACCTCCTTTCAGCTCCCACACCTCTAGCATTAGAAATTCTTTGACCTCTTTTTAGCTCCCACACGTCTAGCATCAGAAGTTCTTTGACTTCTTTTTAGCTCTCACACCTCTAGCATTAGAAGTTCTTTGACCTCTTTTTAGCTCCCACACCTCTAGCATTAGAAGTTCTTTGACCTCTTTTTAGCTCCCACATCCCTTGCATTAGAAGTTCTTTGACCTCTTTTTAGCTCCCACACCCCTTGCATTAGAAGTTCTTTGACCTCTTTTTAGCTTCCACACCCATTGCATTAGAAGTTCTTTGACCTCTTTTTAGCTCCCACACCCATTGCATTAGAAATTCTTTGACCGCTTTTTAGCTCTCACACTCCCTGCATTAGAAGTTCTTTGACCTCTTAAGTTCTTTGACCTCTTTTTAGTTCCCACACCCCTTGCATTAGAAGATCTTTGACCTCTTTTTAGCTCCCACACCCCTTGCATTAGAAGTTCTTTACCTCTTTTTAGCTCTCACACCTCTAGCATTAGAGGTTCTTTGACCTATTTTTAGCTCCCACACCTCTAGCATTAGAAGTTCTTTGACCTCTTTTTAGCACCCACACCTCTAACATTAGAAGTTCTTTGACCCCTTTTTAGCTCCCTCACCTCTAGCATTAGAAGTTCTTTGACTTCTTTTTAGCTCCCACACCTCTAGCATTAGAAGTTCTTTGACCTCTTTTTAGGTCCCACACCTCTAGTATTAGAAGTTATTTGACTTCTTTTTAGCTCCCACACCTCTAGCATTAAAAGTTCTTTGACCTCTTTTTAGCTCCCACATTTCTAGCATTAAAAGTTCTTTTACCTCTTTTTAGCTCCCACACCTCTAGCTTAGAAGTTCTTTGACCTCTTTTCAGCTCCCACACCTCTAGCATTAGAAGTTCTTTGACCTCTTATCAGCTCCCTTACCTCAAGCATTAGAAGTTTTTTGACCTCTCTCTTTAGCTCCCACACTTCTAGCATTAGAAATTCTTTGACATATATTTCTAGGTTCCATACTTTTAGCATTAGAGGGTCTTCGATCTATATTTTGACGTGCCTTACTTCTAGCATTAGAGGCTCTCTATTTTTAGGTGTCTTACCTCTGGCATTAGAGGCTCCTCTTCGCTGTTCTCTCCTGTCTTCTAGTTTTCAAGATCTTCTTTCATTAGATTATCTGTTTCTTTCGAGATTTCATTGTCTCTTTTCCTTAGTTCGTCAGTGTCCTTTTAGATTTCAAAAGAGATTTCAGTGCTGCGAGTCCTCACTTCGTCAGATTCCTCAGGGAAATCGAAGGCATTTATTCTTTACCTATCTGGGCAATGAGTAAAGAGATGAATACTATCGATTTCTCCACATATACTATCATGCCAAAGTAAATGACGAGCAACATGATATATTTACTAATGTCGTCTGGATATGTCCTTACTTCAATGGCGAATTTTGGGACAATCCTGTTGAAGAACTACACGTCACTCACCGTTCAGTTGAACCATTCTGCCTCCATCCTCATTCCTCGCAATCCGTTTTTGCACCAATATAAAGCCTTGTACTTTTTCCAAGAGTCTCCTTTAATAAGACATCGTCACAAAAGCCCAAGCAAAGGATCCTTCAAGGCACATACATTATGATCTTCAAAGCTCAGCTGCCAACGGAAGATCCCGTGTCTTTCTATAGGTCGGGCGATATAAAACGAACGATCGGCAACTTCGGCAGCAACCAAAACCATCTGTAGTTGATGGTGTTCCGAAGACGTAACATGATTCTTACCGGCAGCGTCCTATTCCGCCAGAACGCGATCTCTGTGAGTTAAGTGAAATCCTTCTCCCAGTCATCAGCTCATGTTATCTTACTCCTATTGACGCGCAATTCCTTGGTTAGATTTCGCCAGCTACATACAGATCATGTGTGTTGCAGGCTACGTTTGAAAAAAATGAAGATCAGGTCTTCAGAAGTCATTTGAAGCTCGGGGAGGAGTTGTTCAGGACTGCTCCTGGAAATTTCAGTTACGGAGTCATTCAGAAATCCATGTTAAGTATACGGCTATGTCCTTTGAAGACATTTGGAAATTCGGGAAAGTTTTTTTCCGAAACCGTTCTGAGATTCCGTTCTGGAGGCATTCAGACTTCCATGCTAAGTCTATGGCTATTTTTTCTGAAGCCATTTGGAAATCCGGAAAATATTTCTTCCGATACCGTTCTGAGATTCCGTTCTTTAGGCATTCAGAATTCCATGCTAAGTCTATGGCTATTTCTTCTGAAGCCATTTGGAAATCCGAGAAGATTTTCTTCCGAATTCTTTTAGAACTCCCGAAAAATTCCATTCTTGTTTTATAACAACAACAACAACAACAACAACAACAAGTCGCTCTTTTCCAAAAGTTTCTCGTTAGCTGTCAACAGATCTCCTGCTACTCTTTCCAGCCTCTTCTCGAGTATCCGAATTTCCTCATGGGCCTTTTCTAACTCATTTTCTACAACTGCCTTGATCAAAAGCTCATCACGAATTTGATCGTTTCGAGTTTCAGCTTTTTCTACACTTACCATAAGAGACTCAATTTTCTTATTGGCTCTATCTAAATCTTTATTTAAAGCTGATATAGCTATGTTGTCCTTAGATAACTCAATTTCTTCTGCCTCTGCGTCATGCACCTCTTCACAGATGCGTTGTAAGTCAATTGGTCGTTTCCGTTTCTTGGTGTATTCTAGCGAAGAATCATCAAATCATTTAATTCCCTCTTCGGCACCGCCCAACTCCTCACTAAGATCCTTTTGAGATGCTTCCTCCAATTGTGCGTGTTCCTTAGTTTCTCCGGCAACATAATTTGCCCCACCGTAGACTGCTGGTTGCAGTCTCTCCATTTCCTCCAGATCCATCAAATCCAAGAATTTTTCTGCTTCTCTATGTGAATCCTCGTCTCCCCAGTAAAATCATTCTGTCAGTCATAAATCTAACCATTTTGTATAGTAAAGATTCACTCAATGCCTTCCATGGCTAACGAATATAGCATTAAAATTAGAAAAAAAATATTGACACATTTCTCTGAAGACGAAGAATTCCTGGAGCCAAGGAAGATGAAGATTTTC
>NC_090752.1:87086944-87089444 GCF_036898095.1 Palaemon carinicauda | reverse complement strand
AATAGAATTATTTATGAAAAAAAGACGGCCCTGAAATACATCTCCCTGTACGCAATTATCTTTTACATTCGCCAATTATTTATGAAAAAAATATAGGACTCAAAAGCGACCACACATTTCCCTTTAATAAACTGAAAAGAAGAATAAGCGAAAATATATATTTCCGGATGCGCGGTGTTCCATTTCAATTGCCAAATTATTTCGAAAAAAAGGACTTAATCTTTTACTTAGCGTTGAAAAAATATTGTGTTGATAAACATTTACGGGAAAATGCAATTTTTATGCGCAATATGGCTTTAGGTTCGTTTAATACTTTTCAAAAAAAAAATAATTTCTAGCAAGTGAATATTGGTTTTTATTTACTACTGTAAATATATATATATATATATATATATAAATATATATGTGTGTATATATATATATATATATGTATATATATATATATATTTATATATATATATATATATATATATTTATATATATATATATATATATATATATCGTCGTGTTTACATGACAAAATAAGTAAATATTAATAAGCTGAAATCCTCATCATAACTTTTTTATATTCAGTTGAGGTGTTTTTTTTTCACTTATGGGCAAAATTATGAACACAAATCTGTGTTTCTTTTGATTAAATCGTAATTATGTATGTGTGTGTATATATATATATATATATATATACATATATATATATATATATACATATATATATACATATATATATATATATATATATATAATATTGTTAAATCCATCTGGACTGGCAATTAAATTTCCTTAAGTTTCTAAGACTTAAAACACACTAAAACATGTGGATTTTTTTATCTCTTTAAAAATTAAGAATTCTTTGAATCTGGAGTAAGAAAATCGAAAGAGAATTATGGAGTTCTGAATCGAAGATGGAAATCCCCGAATGTAGAAAATAGAGGTTTTCTGATCTCAGTTAAATTTATTGTGTGATGTTGAAACTCCGGAGTACTGGACTCGCTATCATAAATGTAAGATCAAGAATGCGAAGCTTACTAATATTTCTGTAGTAACTGCTGTACGCGACCCGTCATCAGTATTTACATAAATGTGCACACACGGGTAGAGAGACTCAACACTTCAAACCCCTCCCCCTTTTAATAACTACAAACACGGCCGTATCGGCAATTTGTTGGATATTGTGGTATCCGAGTGTACCTCTCGGGGTATCCCCCTCTCACCAGGGTATGGCTATTCCTCCGATCCTCGCCTTCTATCCGAGGGACAGTGGAAGACATGGACATCAATACTTACACGTTTGGCAATGCTGCTCAGCGTAACAGGAGATAAATAAATATTTATATATATATATATATATATATATATATTTATATATATATGTGTATGTATGTATATAAATATATATATATATATATATATACATATATATATATATAAATATGTATATATATATATATATATATGTATGTATAAATATATGTATATTTTTATGTATATATATATTTATGTGTATATATATATATATATATATATAGCCTGACACTTACTCTTTATTATATAGTGGTGATTAAGGGATATGAAACGCGATGATACCTAATCTCAGCCTTTTAAATGTGAAATCAGGAAGCCTGAACTTTTAGTCTCTCGATTTAATAACTGGGCTGTGAGGAATCTATAGACTCCTTAGTTCAGTGTAATATGTTTGAGATAAGGTGTCTGGTGTAGGTTACGGAAAAAAATAGGGAAGCAGCTATGTCCTCTTCATGACTTAAACATCAGGTATAATACCTGTAATAGACATTAGAAGCGTCTTCGGTCATCTTTCAACGTTAGGGCTAAACTTGTTATTTTCATGGCTAAACTTATCTTAATTTCTTGGCTAAACTTATCTTAATTTCTTGGCTAAACTTGTTACTTTCATGGCTAAACTTATGTCTTTTCTTGGCTGAACGTATGCCATTTTCTTGCCAGTTTCAATATAAAGAAAGTAAAGGAAGGGAGTTGGTTTAGTTAATATTTAAGAGAACAAGAAATAGAAAAAGAAATTTCTTGCAGGGTTGGGGGGGGGGGGAGTAAAACCCAAATTTGATTTTCCACGTGTGGAAAAATGTCAGTGCGTTAACATACATCTGATAAAAATCACTCTGACAGAACTCATGCATAACAAAACTGAAGTGTTCGAGATGTTGCTGGAAACAAACGGTGTTGGCCATTTGTATAATCCATTTATTTTAAATTTCATATACAACAGGAATGGATTAATTAAGTTCTGATCCAACATATTCACTTCATTCGTTGATCATATCATAAATTATCATTGTCGTAACACGGTACTGAGACTTTCTTCACAAAGAAATCTAGATGTAGTTCACTTAACATTATTCGATCTATATTTCTTATCCGAGTTCGTTTTGCGTATTAATTCATAACTTTGGCGATGAATACAAATTTTATTAAATACGCACATCTGATAATGAGGTTGGGAGGCGTGGTTAGAAACAAGTGGATA
>NC_090752.1:87071944-87081944 GCF_036898095.1 Palaemon carinicauda | reverse complement strand
TGCAGAATATTTCATTATGAATCTGTGTTGTTATGAGATTTGGCGTTGTTTCTTTCTTTGTTGTTTTCATTTTAGATAGTCTCATATTTTATATTTCATTGCATGTAATTTTCTGAATATTTTTAGAATGTTAATAAAAGTCATAGCCGAGCAACTCACTTTCGTAAGATACACGCTTTCCGAAGTGTTAATTAGATTGACGCTTTCCGAATTCATGCTTCAAGTATGACATACTTTTTCTATCAGAATCAATTTCTTTTGGAAGTAGGTCCAAGAAAGAGTTCTTCAACGCTGAACCACAGACAAGCCACTACAGTATTACACATTCGCAAGATATAGCGGTTTCCTGACTAGCAGGACATCATGTTTAGCATCTAAGGAACTTTGAAAATGACTTCTAAGAAGGTTCTCTACCATGAGGCTCATCCTTTGCTCTCGACCACAAACCTCATCTTTTGATCTTTTTGGACGCTGGCCCATCGGGGCGAGTGCTAGAATGACATAACTGTGGGTAAACTATTAAATTTTGGGGTCTACCGGAACTCTTAATAGAGATGACACGCTAGTATGGTGCAAACGCATTCGGCTAACATTCACATAGCAGCAGATCGATCCCAGCCTGGTTCCCTGTGTTTAAGCTGTTTACTTGGGAGGATACTTCTGTGGTTGTGATTGCTCAGCTGACGTTCTGGTGCGCGTCTCTTCTGATGATCCTATAACTGAAACCAGACACCTCTGCCTTTATTTGGCTACCAGGATGACAGAAACTTTCTTGACTGGAAGACATCATTGGTCATTTTATTTTCTTGGTATGATTTGTGTATAGAATGCTTTTGCCGACCATCATGTTTGACAACATCCCACCGTCCAGTAAGCTTTATACATACACACACATACACACACACACACACACACACATATATATATATATATATGCCTATATGTGTGTGTGCCACACACACACACACACATATATATATATATATATATATAAATATATATAAATATATGCATATATATGTGTGTGCGTGTCTTTGGAATCAGTATATATGTTTATACATCATATATATATATATATATATATACATGCATACATACACACACACACACATATATATATATATATATATAATATATATATATATATATATATATACATACGCATTGATTATCTGCCCAATTTTCTCTTAACAGCCCAGGCGTGGACACATGCTGCATATATATTTTCTTTATTTTCACATAAATGAACGTGAAATAACCCGGCAGGTTCATGACCAGAGGAAATGAGACCGGGCGATAGACCCGTGGTAATCTAGCCAATGCAGAAACTCCTCCCTGAGCGATGGCGATGGACAGAAATGGATGGGATATTTCCAGCAGTCGTCGAGACTACGGGAAATTCATCGAATGATGCCTGAGGTCTTTCAGCGAAGAGATCACTGCTATCGTTACTGGTAGATACGTGGTGTATGCAAAAGAGGTTTTGGGGGGAAGGTTGTGATTTTTACCTCCGTCAATAAGGTTGGAAGGAGGTTATGTTTTCACTCCTGTTCGTGATTTTGTTTATGTGTTTGTTTGTTTGTGAACGGCTTCCAGACCTCAATTCTAATCGTAGAGTAATGAAACTGCATGGATTAACGTCTATCTTAAAGCTGGAAATGATTGGATTTTGGAAGGTCTAGGTCAAAGGTCATGGTCAAGCAAAAGGTCCAATTCACGTAATCAGTCATAAGTTTGGACATCGTTGTCACAGAGACTTCAAAATTGGTTCTTATTTGATTGTATGAAAATCCACGCCAATTAATACATGTTAAGGTACAAGGTCAAAGGTCAAAGTTAAGGTCGAGGAAGAGGTACAGAAATAAGCTGCCCCTCTAGTAAGATATTTAATGCTGTTACTGTATTTCCAGAAATTTTAGTTTTTAGATAATTAAAACTTAACTCCTTTCGTGTGTTATGAATAGATTGTTTCATAAAAAATTACCGGAATTGCTATATATATATATAGGCTATATATATATATATATATATGTGTGTGTGTGTGTGTGTGTGTGTATATGTACAGTTTATATATATATATATATATATGTATATATATATATGTATATATCTATATATATATATATATATATATCTATATATATATATATATATATATACCATGGTCTTTCACTGTCTTGGATTAGAGTTCTATTGCTGGAGTGTACACTCAGGCACACTCACCTATCTTATTTCTCTTCCTATTGTTTTGTTAAAGTTTTAGGAAATGTTTAATTTAATGTTGTTACTGTTATTAAAATATTTTATTTTTCCTTGTTTCCCTTCCTCACTGGGGTATTATCCCTGTTGGAGCTCCTGGGCTTATAGTGCCCTCCTTTTCCAACTAGGGTTGTAGCTTAGCAAGTAATAATGATAATATATATATATGTATATATATTTATATATATATATATATATATATATATATAATGTGTGTATATATACAGTATATATGTACATATACATGTATGTAAATTTATATGTTTATATATATATATATATATATATAATGTATATATATATATATATATATGTATATATGTGTGTGTGTGTTTATGTATGTGTGTATACACCTTTATACATACATTCATACATATTTTATTTTCCAAATCAAGTCTTTCTCTTAACAAGGGAGGGTTTCAGAGATAAAAAGACTTAACAGTCATTGCCACGTTCACCCATCAACTACTGAATCGGGGATGAGATCATATCCGGCTTTATATCAAAATGAAATGAAGCTTTCCTTGGCCCATAGTTCTCTCTCCGAAACCTCATAGAAATTCATCATTACCGTTTGGAAATATCTTCTGAAGCTGAGAGACATTTAAAGCTTTAAAGGTCGCTCATGAATGGCAGAGGCAAGGGACAATGGCATTGCCCTAGCAAGTAGGACAATGTTCTAGAGACTGGCCATATGATCAGCGCCCAAGCCCCCTCTCCATCCAAGCTAGGACCAGGGAGGGCCAAGCAATGGCTGTTGATGACTCAGCAGATAGACCTATAGTCTCCCCCAAACCTCCCATCCTTAGCTCACAAAGATGGTGAGATTGTAGAAAATGAATTAACTAACTCGAGCCCCAGTCTTGCGTTTGCCAGTCAGGGACATTACCACATCCGCCACCACAACCCCCATATTTCCTATAGCATATCAGTCCATTAGATTTTATATATAAATCCATCCTTGGTGCCTTCAAGATATTTTACGCAGGCAGTCTTAAAGATAAAACAGTTGAATGCTTGACCTTAATACAGTTAAGATTTATTTAAATCTTCCGGCGACTGTTAGATGACCTTCCACAAAATTTACCCAATAGAAACATTGATGGAAAGATTATTTTCCTATTTAATTCCCTTTGTTCTCGTCTAAGTACGGTCCTGCAAGTATTTAGAAAAATAATACACACAGTGTAGGCTACATGTTAAGACAACATCTCGTCAGACTGACTTACTGAAGATAAGGTTGCTTAACCTCTAAAATATATTTTGGTTCTATATTCTGAACCGGATCCATTACAAATAATAGTGTAATTTCTTTAAGTAAAGATCTATAAACAACTTCTCGAGATATCTTATGAATAGAGTTAGACTGGCAGACGAAAAATTGGTCAAGAGACAGTCAAACTGACAGCAAGGCAAATTAATAAAAGCAGCAGACTGACAGCCCTGCAAGCTACTAAGAGATTTGAATACTGATAGACAGGCAGGCAGGCAGCCAAGTAAATTATCATTAGACATGCAGCCTCCAGACAGTTAAATCAAAAAGAGATAGGTAGACTGGCAGCCAAGCAAATCAGCAATAGACTAGCAGACTGGTAGCCAAGCAAATAAAAAAGAAACAGGCAGACTGACAGCTAAGCGAATCAACAAGAGCTCTCAAACTGGCAGCAAAGCAAATCAACAAGAGCTCTCAGACTGGCAGCAAAGCAAATCAACAAGAGACAGTCATACTGTCATCCAAACAAATCAACCAGAGACAGGCAGACTGGCAGCCAGGCACAAGAGACAGGCAGCCTTACAAATTAGCAGCCAAGAAAATTAACTAGAGCCAGATTGCCTGACAGATTGGCAACCAAGCAAATCAACAAGAGACAGGCAGACTAGCAGCTAAGTAAATCAACAAGAGACATTCACACTGGCAGCCTTGAAAATAAACAAGAGACATTCAGACTGGCAACCAATTAGATAAAAAAGAGACACACAGTCTGGACGCCAAGTTAATCAACAAGCCAGCGGAGGCACTGGAGCAGATAAACTTTGTGCAGTTTCATTGATGGAGCTAAAATCAAGACCCATCTTTTGTCTTCAAACGTAATACACAGAAGTCCTTGAGAAACTTGACGTTCGTCTGGTCAATCTCCTTCGTTTCCTCTAAACTTTTGCCATTAAACTTTTCCCAAAGTTATCCCGATTATTTCCCTCCCGACTCTCTGTTCCTCCATCTTCATTTCTGAGGTCTGTCTTTATTTTGTCTTGATTTGTGGTGATTTTTGTTGAGTATCTTAGAGCATTTATTTGATTTTTTTTTCTCGACAAAATTTCGTTTAGAGAATTTAGAGTTTGTAGAATTTGTATTCTTTAATATAATTTATCCTTTTTATGGTCCTCATTGACTTCCGAAATGTATGCTAGTTGAGCAACTGTATAAAGCATAAGTGTGTGTGTGTATATATATATATATATATATATATTTATATATGCATATATATATATATATATGTGTGTATATATATATATATATATATATTCCATGAAAGGTGCTATAATTCTATCATGTTGGTATCTTAATATGGTATATATATATATATATATATCCCATATCAAGATACCAACATTAGAGAGTCCTAACCTCCTTTATGGAATGGCTAGACGATTTGATGTTATATCTTTCTTTAGAAACTGGTCTTTTCTTTGGCTACACTTCTATCAAATAGTCTGGATACATTCCTTACTCATTGCGTTCTTTCCTCACATACCTCACAAATAAAAGCCTGGCACACGTTGCAAACTTGAGCAGATAGTGACTTTTCTGTGTCTATTAGCCAAAATAATAAGGATATAAGGAACTCTTTTAAGTACGCAAATCAAACCAATTTTGTATAGTTTTGGACAGTGCCGGAGCAATCAATCCATAGTCTTTTTCATTACTGTCCTTCTCTCTATATATATTCATATTGCTATTGCTATATTTTGATATTTCTCTTTTATAGGTTATTCTTCTTTGTTTCTTTTTCCGTTATTATTGCTGTCCATGCTGGGACTTTTATGCTTTTACCATTCTGCTTTTTATAACTGTGAACTTTTAATGTCTGTGATAGTAATGGTAATATATTTTAAAGCCCATTCCATTAATTCTTGTCTCCTTGAATATTGAGGCCATCCTATTCCAACTACTCCATTCCAGTAGGTCAGGTTTGCCCTGTTTCTTATTTTCTTCCAGATCCCCTGATGGTCCACTGTTTTTACATCTGTGTCATCCTTTAATGAAAATTCAAAATATTTGCATATTTACGTAAATTTTATTTCATATAATACTGTATATTCAAATAAGTTTTTCAAGGGAGTAAAATGCAAGTGATAACCTTGATAGAATTAGAAGTATGTTAGTCAGAATGCGAACTTAAAAAGGATATCGTTAGCTAACTTGTTATTTGTGTTAGTGGGCATTGTTATGTCGGGCTAGAGTCAATAAGGTTAACTTGGTTTCGTCCACAGCTTGACCTTTCTAGTTCTAGGTCCTCTTGGTGAAATCACAGCAGTTGACTAGGGTCGCAGAGGGAAAGGTCGTTAACCATTCATACTGTGCTCTTTTATTGGCGCGTGATGTTGATAATCTTCCCTATATAATAATAGGCATATATATATATATATATATATATATGTATATATATATATATATATATATATACACATACATACACATACACCTGGTCACGCTCCCCGGCAAGACTCCGTCTTTCCCCGTCCCTCGGGTAGGGAGGAGAGAGTAGTCATACCGAGAAAAGTTGTAGTTATAAAAGGTAGAAGGGTAGAATTTGCGTGTGTATTCATATCTATCTAGATATTTAGACGTCATTTTTAACGGGTCACGTACACTAATGTAATGTTAATTAAAATGAAATATGGGAATATGACTAACATCATGGAAGCTTCTAGTGATAACATTTAATAAGGTAATTTCCCTCTTATCATCATATCTAATAAGATAGTATCTTATCATGACGTTGCACAGAAATTACCGTCTTATCTTGAATACGGGTTGGTTGATTATCATGTTTGATTTGAAAATTATTTTCTTATATCTGGTAGGAATATTATTTTGTGATTATGGTGGCTGGTAGGAACATCCTTATCTTATCTCGAGTGATGATGATAAAGTTATTATCTTATCGTGAAAGTTATAAATGAATTTTTGAAATCTGTTCATCATTTATGAATAGGATAGGAAATGACTGGGTTCTTAGATTATAAGAATATCAAGGATAGGAATTTAGAATTATGTCTTCAATGTCCTTCAATGTTTGTGCTTGATGCTGCTAAATGTGCTAATGTTAATCAGGGTAGCACTTCAAAGCACCCCATCAAAAAGTGGTATTTGAATTTGCTTTCAGAGTTTTCCTGATTACATGCAAATTTTTTATTTTGATTTGCATGATAGGATAAGGTTTCCAGAATTTAATGCACTTCATGATAGACAATGTCTTGTTTAAATGCCGCTCTTAAATGACAAAATCAAGGGACAGGACAATGCCTTAGTGATTGACCATGTACGGTATACATGGGAGCAGCGCGTAAGTGCCCCTTTCCATCAAGCTAGGCCCAGGGAGTGCCAGGCAATGGCTGTTAATGACTTAGCAGTTAGACCTATAGGCTCCCCTACCTCGCAAGGATGATGAGGTTGTAGACACTAATAGAAACTATCGAGCTTGAGTGTTGCTCGAACTCCCATTCAACAGATTGTAAGGCAGAAAGACGTTAAGGAATAAATTAACATCTATTTAGATTAATTTTTTCTAGGATTTTTAGTCTTGAAACGTTCTCGCTCTCTCTCTATCTCTCTCTCTCTCTCTCTCTCTCTCTCTCTCTCTCTCTCCCTCACGAGCTTGAGTTTAACTGGAACTCTCATCCAACATATTGCAAGACAGAAAGAAGATAATTAGTAAATTAAAATATTTTTTTTTGAACTGCAAGATTTTTTCTAGGATTTTTAACGACTCTCTCTCTCTCTCTCTCTCTCTCTCTCTCTCTCTCTCTCAGGAAATCCTGACATTATGCATCTCTGAACTGTCATCTGAAGGCAATCAATCATTTTTGCAACATGATTTCCCTCAAAAGTTTCAACGTGTAACAGATAATAGTTTTGAGTAATGATATAAAATGGCAAAATGTCACGAGCAGATGAAAAGAGAAGAATTTACCTTTTTCCTCTTCAATTTTGATGCCAGTGTTTTTTCCGGATTTTCTCCTTTAATTTTTGGTTTTTTGTTTTTTTTCCTTTTCTATCGTGCATGTTATTTTCGATAAAGTTAATTTTGATTTATGGACATTTTCAAAATATTTTTTTTTATATAAGCGTTCTATTATTTCCGTAAGTCTCGCTACAACGTACTGTGTATTTATATAACATGCGTTGTTTTATTGCTTATTTCTTTAATATATATTTGTAATGTAACGAATCATTTTGCATTTGCGTAAAAACAAATGTTAAACTTTTATTTCTCTAATATATATTTTCAATTTGACCCTCTCGGCCTAATTTGAGTTCAAACCCATAATATACAAAGATCATGTCAGTTCCGTTGAAGAATCCATACGGTCTCTCGCTGGAGTAATGAATGGTTATAACTTTGTATTTATTTATTGTGTTCACACAGCTACTATATGTATGTTTAGTTCCATTTAACACCTGAAGATGTATGTTCATGTTAGTTTTTGTTCATTGTCGGTGTTCTTGTACACTATTTGAGCTCCTGCTAATATTTTAATATACTACGAAGGGTAGGCAATTCAATAGAATAGTAAACAGGCTTTTTATTGTACAGCTACTTCGATGTTAAGTATTGCTAATTAAACACTGAGTTTAATCCTAATTTATTTCACCAAAGGGTTTAGCTTTTTTTTCTGTGTAATGTTCGGACCGACAGAGCATTCGTAATTCAAAGGCTACTCATGAATGGCAGAGGCAAGGGACAGTGATCTTGCCCTATCAAGCAGGCCAATGCCCTAGATCAGCTCCTAAGCTAGGACCATGGAGGGCCAGGCAATGGCTGAAGATAGACCTATAAGCTCCGGCAAACCCCCCAGCCTTAGCTCATAAGGATAGTGTGGTTGCAACGACCAAAGAAACTAACGAGTTCGAGCGAGATTCGAACATCAGTCTGGCGTTCACCAGGCAAGGACGTTACCACATCGTCCACCATAACTTATTACTTTAGAGAATGACGTCTAAATATTCAGATACATGTATACACACACGCACACACAAACAAACACAGATTTAACCTTTACAACCCACTACCCCTTTCCTAACCACAACTCGCTGGATTGGCAATTTGTGGGACATATGGTTTCCGAATGTACCTCTCGAGGTACTGCCTCTCATCAGGGTATGACTACTTTCCCACCCCTGAGCGTGAACTGGAAAGACATTCAGTGTATATATATATATATATATAGAGAGAGAGAGAGAGAGAGAGAGAGAGAGAGAGAGAGAGAGAGAGAGAGAGACTTGTTTGTTTATTATATAGGGGAGATTTTTTTATCCTCTCAGCACTCAACACAACTTTGACACAACATGATCGTACACCATTTTAAGGTATCTTACTTGAGCCGTCAGCTTAATCTAATATTTTGAAATGGGATCTGTTTTTTTTTTTTTTTTTTTCCCTCAAGTGATGTATGATATATTTTAACCCCCTTTTTCAACTGATGCTAAATATATTTTGAATTATGCGATTGTTCGATTATGTAGCCACAGGAGTTTTGATATTCAATTTTTATGCTTATGCAATAAATACGTACCCCCTCTCACACACACACACACACACACACACACACATATATATATATATATATATATATATATGTGTGTGTGTGCGTGTGTATATTTGTTTGTTTGTTTATTTTATTTGTTTCAAAGATAAAAGCCACACATATGACCGGCAAATGGAAAAAGATAGAAATTAAACATTTGGTGGTTGTCTGAAACATTGGTGATAATCTCAGAGATGTAAAATGACACAAATGATAAAGTAAAAAGTAAATCGAATGGAGGAATTAAAACTCTTGTCCATGCCAGATTAATGTGCCTGAATGCAATTGCCTTGCTGTCCCTGAGCTCAATTACCTCAGAGATTATACCTGCCATGTAATATCAAGCAAGGTCAACCGTATTTATCTCATTAGAGAAATTATAAACAAATATTAACCGACACGGGTGCTCGCGTGCTTACGTGCACACACATACACACAGACACATCCATATATATATATATATATATATATATCATACATACATACATACATACACACATATATATATATATATATATATGTATATATATGTGTGTGTGTGTGTGTTTGTGTTTGTTTGTACGTGTATTGAAATTTAATCTGACATGGAACCCTCAGTTTTAAAAGAGGTGAATTGCCCACAACATCGGAGGCTCAGGTGAGATTAAAAGAAAGGGACTGAAATGTCATAATAAAAATAGGCCTGAATGTCGATGCCCTGCGCTATCCATCAACTCTGGACTGAGTTCAACTATTGTTTCTCATATTTTTTTTCGTAAGCGGATCAATATAACATCTGTATAATATTATCTGTCGCAAATGCCTAGTTCTTATAAAAATCCAGAAAAACGTTAGTGAGTTCACCTGAAAAAGTTCAAGTCCAATGTTATTCTTTTCATGGGCAGGGGCAGCTCTGTAAATCTCATTCTACTAGGTAGAAGCTTCGTAAATC
>NC_090752.1:87039444-87059444 GCF_036898095.1 Palaemon carinicauda | reverse complement strand
CCGGAGTGCGTAAGTTGGGACGGCATACAGTGGGTACGGTATAGTACCAAGAAGAAGAAGTCGTCTAAGCGTTCCCCCAAGAAAGTGAGTGGCGTGTCCTCTTTACCGTCGGTCAGTGATCGGTCCGACGAAGCCTCGGCCTCTCCGTCTCCTTCGCAGAGGAGCGGGCAACAAGCCCCTAGTGTTATAGTTAGCCATAGTGTTCTCCCCGGTGAACCCAGTGTGAGGGAGGAACCAAGGGCTGGCCCCTCTGGAGAGAACGGAAGGGCCGCTAGTGCTTCGGGGGAATCGGGCCACGTGGCAGGGGATCACGCTTCCTCAGAAGACCCAGTGTGGGGCAGTGTTGCTATTTCGGAGTCCCCCCCGCCCTTGTGGGCCGGTGCGTCGGGTTCTCCCCCTCCAGAGGACAACCACGCTAGAGTTCGCCGCCCGAGTAGCGATGCCTTCGGGTGGAAATTGCCGAAGACTCCGGGGAGGTCACCGTTAAGGATGGACGTGTCCCTGGGCCCCTGGCCTCCTAGCAGGGATAGAGTAGACACAGTGCCCTCGATCTCTACAGCAGTTCCCGAGGACTTCCTTCAACATCCTGTCTCGGACGATTGACGGCGAAGAGCTTCCCCCGCGCATCACTCGAGCAGCCGTTACGCGAGGAACGTGGCGCCCTCAGACTCTTCGGAGGCAGATTCATCCTCCGGAGGAGAACTCAGGGAGAAACGACACCGGAAGAGAGAGCGGGCCGAAAGCGATCGTTCCCGCTCCAGGTCGAGGTCGCGGCACAGCAGGAAGCGCCCCCGCTCTCACTCCCGTAAGTACAGGAGGGATGTCTCTCCCGGCGGCGAATGGGTCTAGGTCCCTTCAGGAGAGTCCAGAAGGCACCGCTCTCCAGACTCTCGGTCCAGTGAACGAGCCTCTAGGTTGTCGCTACCTACGCACAGCCTAGAACCGCTCGACCTGCCACGCAGGAAGGACCTCGCTCTTAGGCACAAGTCCTCGAGGCCTCCGGTTCACCCCGCCCAGCGGGGGGAAACGCGCTTCCGAGAAGGCAGCCCGACCGAACCAGCCCAGCTGGGGCGGTCGTCGAGCAGGAAGGACCGGTTCCCGTGGTCGGGTCATCCCACCGGGACCGTGTCCTCCTCTTCCAGAGCCTTGGGGCAGTCGAAGGCCCTCCCGGAGCCGGTGACTCCCGCCCTACGGCGAGACCCACCCGCGTACGGAGCGCCCTACGGTTACGGGTCGACCTCCCTGGAACCAAGAGGAGAGCGACCTGTCTACCGTCCAAGCACGGCGCCCCCACGCCAAACCGAGGCCTCGGCCGATGGAGGCGAAGCTTCCCCGTCGGAGGACTCCGCCTACAGAAGGGTGGTAGGTCTCATCAGGAGGCTCCATGGAATTCCAGAACCCTCGGCGCCTAAGGTGAATGCCTGGAGGTCGAGCCTCCTGAGATACACTCAGCGTGACGCCCTGCCGAAGTCCTCCCTGGCCCTTCCTCTCGCCCCAGACCTAGTACTGGGACAAGAATACATTGATAACTTGGTGGCCAGCAGTGCGGAGGCCCCCAAGTCCCAGAGTGCCTCAAAACTCCTCCAAGGTCTCAAACCACAGGGCAAGGTTTATATTCCAGAAGGACGGCGCCCAGGTCCCTGTAGGGTGGACCCAGCCTTGGACATCCTGGGACAAGGCGGCTCGGACGAAAGGGCCTCTTCAGCCCCTGTGTCCTTCTCACCCACTGAAGCCGCCATGATGGAGGAGATGTCAAGAGATCTTGTGAACGTCTCCTCATGGCTGGACTGGTGGGCCTCCACGTTGGTGAACGTACGAGCCTCCACAGACCCCGACGATCCTGAGCAACAAGGTCTCCTGACGGACCTTCTCACCTCCGGGGGGAAAGCCCTCAAGTTTATGGCTTACCAGGCACTCTCCTTGACGGCCAACTGGGTCCTTAGAAAACGGGACACAGTGCTTTCTAAGTTGGCTAGGAAAATCCCGGACAGAGAGGCCCGAGTGGTTCGTAGCCTACCCCTAGGAGGTGAGTCGCTGTTTCCGTTGAAGGAGCTAGAAGTGCTAATGGAGAAGGTGTCCAAGAGGAGAGAGACCAACGCCCCCAGACAAACATCCTACAGGAGGCCTCCTTACAGGAGATCAGTCTCGGATAGTGCCGTGACTCCTCAGGGCACCCCCAGTTCTTCGAGGAGGGACGCCCCCTCCTCCTCCTGGACAACAACCCCTCAGCCCTCCCGCAGGGGAGCTCCAGCTTCTGCCAGCTCCTTCAGGTCAGGTTACTCCGCCTCGAAGAGGGCCAGATCAGGCCGCCCCTCTACGAGAAGGTAGAGGGAGAGGCCCCCTACTCCCGCCCAAGCCTCGGGTTGGGGGATGCCTCAGACCTCATTGGCAAGCATGGAAAACGCATGGGGCGGATGCTTGGACGGTGTCCGTCCTGAAAGAAGGCTACAGGGTCCCCTTCATAGCGGATCCACCCCCTCTTATTCCAGCCACCCAGACAGAATGGTTGGCTCCCAGGGACCCGTTGAAAAGGGCCACCCTGCAAAAAGAAGTTTCCTCCATGTTAGAGAAGGGAGCCATGGAAGAAGTCCTTCTCCCAGGGCCAGGCTTCTACAGCCGCCTGTTCCTGGTGGAGAAAGCAACGGGGGGGTGGAGACCAGTGATAGACCTGTCGGCCCTCAACAAGTTCGTCAAGAAGACAAACTTCAAGATGGACACCCCAAAATCCGTCCTGATGTCCTTGAGGGAGAAGGATTTTATGATGACGATCGACCTCAAAGACGCGTACTTCCAGATCCCGGTCCACCCGTCGAGTCGGAAGTTCCTCCGGGTAAAATGGGGCTCCCAAATCCTGCAGTTCAGGACCCTCTGCTTCGGCCTGTCGACGGCCCCTCAAGTGTTCACGAGGGTCTTCGCGACGGTCTCAGTATGGGCTCACGAACAAGGTATCCGTCTCATCAGATACCTGGACGACTGGTTGCTCCTTTCCAGCTCAAAGGCCCTCTTGGAAGAGCAAGGGAAGGACCTCCTCCAATTCTGCAGGAGTCTGGGAATAATTATCAACCTGGAAAAATCGAACCTAACTCCATCCAACAGAATGGGGTACTTGGGTATGACGTTGGACACCGTGCAGGGGAAGGCCTTCCCCTCGGAAGACAGGATACAGAACCTCATCAATATCATTCAGCCGTTCCTGTCGGAGCTTTCCAGGAAAGCGAAAGACTGGCAGAGGCTGATAGGTCACCTGGTCTCATTAGAGAAACTGGTTCCCCAAGGGAAGATACGGCTCAGACCCGTATAATGGAACCTCAAGGTCCTATGGTCCCAGACAGGCTCTCAGAAAGCGTTGATTCCGGTCCTTCCGGACACGAGAGCAGCCTTAGAATGGTGGCGATGCCAGTCGAACTCCCTCAAGGGGATGCCCCTCGGGTCCTGTCCCCCCGAGTTTCTCCTGTTCACAGACGCCTCCAGCCTAGGGTGGGGAGCCCACCTGCGGGAGGAAACAGCAAGCGGTACCTGGTCGGAGACCGAAAGGCATCTCCACATCAACGTCCTGGAGCTAAAAGCAGTACAGAAGGCATGTCTGCACTTTGCAAGTCGGGTGAAGGGAAACACCGTGGCCCTAATGTGCGACAACGCCACGGTGGTAGCCTACATAAAGAAGCAAGGTGGCATGAAGTCGAAAGAACTGTGCGACCTCACCATAAACATCCTGCATTGGGCGGACGAGCACCAGGTGATACTTCTAGCAAGGTTCATCCCCGGGAAAAGAAACGTGCTAGCCGACGGCCTCAGCAGAATGGGTCAGATAGTAGGGACGGAGTGGTCCCTACACCCGGAGTTGGCCAGACTCATCCTTCAACGCTGGGGCTCCCCGGTGATGGACCTCTTCGCAACAAAGCTCAACGCCAAGCTACCGGTCTATTGCTCCCCGGTACCAGACGAAGGAGAAGCCCTAGAAGACGCCTTCCAGCACAAGTGGGACAACCTGGACGTATATGCCTTTCCCCCCTTCACGCTGTTAAGGCAGTTGCTCAACAGAGTAAGAGCCTCCCAAAACCTAAGGATGACTTTGGTAGCGCCCTGGTGGCCGGAGAGAGAGTGGTTCGCGGATCTAAAAGACCTGGCAAGCCATCCGCCTTGGCCTCTGCCCCCCAGGCCAGATCTGCTGAGTCAGCCTCACTTCCTCAAGTTCCACGACAACCCTCTCTCTCTTCGCCTTCACGCCTGGAGACTATCGAGCGGCTCCTGAAGAAGGAGGGGTACTCCTCCTCCACAGCTAAGAGGATGTCCCTATACCTAAGAAAATCCTCTACCGTGGTCTACCAGGCGAAGTGGGCCGCCTTTACGAAGTGGTGCACGGCAAAACACATAAGACCTCTTAAAGCCTCGGTCCCTGACATAGCTGACTTTCTCGTGTACCTTAGGGATAAAATAGGGATGTCAATCCCAGCTATTAAAGGATTACGAGCAGCCTTAGGCCAAGTCTTTCTCCTGAAAGGCATCGACCTGGGGACCTCGAGACACATAGCGATGCTGATTAGAAGTTTCGAGCAGTCCTGTCCTCCTCAAGCCAGGAGAGTGCCCAGATGGGACCTGGCCAAGGTTCTGAAAATGCTGTGTCGTCCTCCCTTTGAACCCCTCAAAGATATCGGGGACAAAGACCTCACCCTCAAGACAGTCTTCTTGCTAGCCTTGGCTTCAGCTAAGAGAGTAGGTGAGATCCATGGTCTGTCCTACGACGTGGCACACTCCAAAGGGTGGAGGGAGGTATCCTTCAAGTTCGTACCCTCCTTTGTAGTAAAGACTCAGAACCCAGCAGTCTGGGACCCGAGGTTTGAAGGTTTTTCAATTCCGGCCATCCCCAAGACGGGCAATACGGAAGACCTGAAGTTATGCCCAGTCAGGACGATCAGGAAGTACCTGGAAAGGACGGCTCATCTCCGCCCAGGTACCAAGAACCTCTTCGTCTCCTCAGGTGTTAATAAGAAGCAAGTCTCCAAGAACACTATTTTCTTCTGGCTGAGACAAGTCATCACTAGGACTTATGATGAGGACAAGGTGGCAGTACCAGGCACTCCCCGCCCCCATGACATCAGAGGCCTGAGCACTTCCTTGGCCTTTGAGAGAAACATGGCAGTGGGGCAGATCCTACAGGCCGGCACTTGCTCGCACCAGTCGACCTTCACTGCCCACTATCTCAAAGACTATTCAAGGAAGTCTTTGGATGGATTCTCCATTGGGACAGTCATCGCCGCCCTTCAAGCTGTGTAGCGGCAGGCTAGAAGACGTCCCCAACGGTGAATAGACTCGTCCCTACTTCTTCAGGAGAAAATTCAGTAGAGAAGATATTAAGAGGTGAGTCTTAAAATATAAGCATAAGGTTTCCGCAGTTACCCTCTATCCGCTCTCTGTACCCCCGCATTCCTTAGCCCTCCAGGCACTATGTGCCAGACCAAGTGGCAGAATGGCTCTCCTGCCTCCTAAGGTGTAAGTCTCCTATAGAAAGTAGTTCTCGCTGAGTATATTGTGTCGGAACAAATCAAAAATTTTAAACAATTTTTATTTTTCCTAACATACTCACCGAGAACTACTTTCGGGTAATGGCATTCCCGTCCGTCCCCGAGTGCCATTCTTCCATTGCCGAGTTGGGCTAAACGTCGAACTTAATGAGGATGCTGACCCGGGAAGGCAGTGACCTGCCCTAATCCTGCCCTCAGGGCGTATCCTGGCGGCGGGGGTAGAAACTATATGGAGCGAGATAGAGGGGTAACGCGGGAAAATCTTGGTCGAGATTGAGAGGTCAAGTGACTCTCCTATAGAAAGTAGTTCTCGGTGAGTATGTTAGGAAAAATAAAAATTGTTTAAAATTTTTGATATATATATATATATATATATATATATATATATATATATTATATATATATATTATATATATATATATATATATTATATATATATATATATAATTTACTTATGATTAAATTTGAGTTAGTGTTTTGTGCAGCTGTTATATCCCCCCCCCCAAAAAAAAATCGAGATTCACTTGATTGAAGGTTATTTTTCCCTTATAGGGGTAAATTTTATCTATATTACGGAAACATTTTTTTTGAGTCCAACGTTACTCACTCATTTGCTTATGTGGAATACTGAGAAATAAAACAGCACTCATTTACTTCTCAATGGTTTGCCCCATTGCTATTCTTGATTATCCTGATGCCTATGCCACATTGATCGTAGTTTCTTCCGTGAGTTCCAAGATTTCTCATATTGCTTTTGTAGGTTTTGTAGCAGTAATCATAAAATTTGATATTTGTGCCAATATCTATTAAGTGACGGCACAACTATCCACCTGCTAATCAGAGATTCTTAAAAAAACGGATTTTGACATAGGAAAATATATTTTTGGATGAGATAGCCATGTCGTCCTGATGGAAGTTCCACATAAGGCCACTTTCTACTTTGGATATTTCTGCGAGTGATATACCAGAGAATTTTACCAGAAGAGGTATCACAGAGTTCTAACCTCTGGAGCGAATATCCAGAGAGATATCTTCTTCACCCAAGGGGTTAACTACTGTACTGTAATATTTCAAAGGTTACTTTCCTCTTGGTAAGGGAAGAAGAGACTCTTTAGTAATGGTAAGCAGCTTTTCTAGGAGGACACTCCAAAATCAAACCATTGTTCTCTAGTCATGGGTAGCGCTATAGCTTCTGTACCTAGGTCTTCCACTGTCTTGGATTAGAGTTCTCTTGCTTGAGGGTACACTCATGCTCACTATTCTATCTAATTTCTCTTTCTCGCGTTTTGTTGATTTTTTTTAGTTTATATTAAAATATTTATTTAGATGTTGTTGCTGTTTTTAAAATATTTAATTTTTCCTTGTTTCCTTTCCTCACTGAGCTATTTACCATGGGCTTATACCATCCTGCTTTTCCATCTACAGTTGTAGCTTAGCAAGTAATAATAATAATGATAATAATAATAATAATGATAATGATAATAATATACCAGGGATGTTTTAAAAAGAAGCCACGGCTATCATTCCGCGAATAGAGTCAACTTTCTCTCGACGAATATGAGATAGGATTGGATACGTTATTGAAGTGGTGTTTATTTATATCGCCTTTCTTGCCTCCAGTGGAATCTTGTAGACATCATCCAGTACAGTATACCTATAGATCTCCCGTTGCTCACAAGTATGATTCTCCTCTTGATATCATGTGAAAGTTCAATACTTGAAAGTTCCTGGTTCCTTGTTTCTCTTCTTATTCTTATTCTGAAGTTTTTATCCTCTTGTTATTTTAAATTTTGTATAGTGTATGTAAGAAATATTTTTTTTAATATTATTATTGCTCTTAAACTTCTCTTTGTAGTTTTCCTTATTTCCTTTCTTCGCTGGGCTATCTTCCTTGTTGGAGCCCTTGGTCTTATAGCATTCTTCTTTTCCAACTAAGGTTGTAGCTTACCAAGTAATAATAATAATAATAATAGTAATAATAATAATAATAATAAATTTGAAGTCCGCCCAACATGCCAACACCACTTTACAGTTACAGGAATTATTTTCATATATCTCCAGTGGCTCTAGTTGTTTTTAGTATAACTTAACTTAACTCAGCAAATTGTTAGCCTATCTAAATGAGAACACTTATTCCGAAATACAACCCACTTTCAAAAATGATTAATTGGGCTGTTGTTTATTTCTGGTATTTTACTTGGGTTATACAATCACCAATTGGCTGAGGTCATTATTATTGCAGCTCAATACCCTGTACTTGTGTTGCTTAACATGAAAGTTTTTTGTTCGTCAACGAATTTTACGAAAATACTTCGAAGTGCACTTAGATAGTTTGTGTAGGAAAGAAGCAAGGAAGTTAGGGAAAGACTTGTGGGCGAAGGATTTCAAATGTTTCATATAAAAGAAATCTGTGTTGAATTCATCCAGCTTCCAGTAGCCATTAGCGACTATTCATAAGTTGCAGCGATTCATGCATGTTGATGATAGAAATATGATGGCATATTTTTTTGTATTTACTTTAGCCTAACTTCAATTTCAGTTTTATTTTAGAAAGATTCATTTTGCAAAAATAAACACTAAAGATTTGTTGCTGTTACTGTTAAAATATTTTAATTTTTTATTACTTCAGTAGTTTATTTTTTCCTGGTTTCCTTTCCTCACTGGGCTATTTTTCCCTGTTGGAGCCCTTGGGCTTATATGATCTTGCTTTCCCAACTAGGGTTCTAGTTTAGCATATAATAATAATAATATTAGATAAAATAAGTATATTACATCAAAATAAGGTTAGCCGAAATGTGAGAGATATATATCATACTTTTTAGCATAATTTTTATAGTTCTTTAGCATTTGCAACGATCCAACGTCTAATTACTAGAGGAAATCAGTCGAATCCAAATTCCAAGTAAACTTATTTTCAAAATATAGCAAAGAAAAACTCTAGATCCGGAACATTCTCATTTTTTTTTTAATGGAACCCCGTCCCTGGCAGAGGTCCTGATTCACCATTATTTTCATCATCTTTTCCACAATAGGATAAAGTATTATCGAACCATATTTCAAAGGTTTCTGGCACCAACAGGGCCAATCTTTGAATCAGACAAAGACAGAGTTCCGGTTCTTGACAGCAGCAGTATTGTAGGAAAAGACTGATAGCCACGAGGGAGAGGTTTTATTATTATTATTATTATTATTATTATTATTATTATTATTATTATTATTATTACTACTACTACTACCCAAGCTACAACCCTAATCGAAAAAGCAACTTTATAATTCGGACAAAATCAGTTCAATTGACATAAGTCTCTCTTTATAGTTTATTTATAAAAGATGTATTTTAAGGTTTATCTTTTTAAAATATGTAATTTTAACTGTTCATTATTTGTCTTGTAGTTTATTTATTTCCTTATTTCCATTTCTCACTGGGCTATTTTTCTCTGTTGGAGCCGTTGCGGTTATAGCATCCAGCTTTTTCAACTAGGGTTGTAGCTTAGGTAATAATAATTATAATAATATTAATAATAATGATGATAATAATAATATTGACAATAGTAACTGGCGTGACAAGCAAGAACAGGTGTGAAGGCATTGGGCTACTAGACTTTGTACATTGTTGTTTTTATAATCATGCTTTTAATATTGCACAAATTACCATGCATAATAGAGGGAGAGTTCTCACTTACTGCTTGCTATATTAGGTAGTATACTTTTATAATTGAACTTTATAACTAACTTCCATAAATAAAGAAAGAACGAAAGCAGAGTAATTTATGTAAAATGTATTTTTGAATACTGTGATTAACATATATTAAACCTATATTATTACAAATTCAGATGATACTTAAAAGGAGATATCAGATCTCTCTCTCTCTCTCTCTCTCTCTCTCTCTCTCTCTCTCTCTCTCTCTCTCTCTCTCTCTCTCTGAAAGAAGTTAACTCTCTTTTCAATCAGAGCATTCTTACCTAAGTTGAAAGTTGATTAAAAGAAATCTTTTGAGGAGAAGAGAATGGAATATGAAAAATCTCCCCCACTCCTTTTACAACACAGACCGGGTATAACTTCCTTGATGGGGATCTCCCCCAGTTTTATTTCTTCCTCAAGTTTTATTAAAAAGGTAAAGTCAACCGCTGCCTCAGCGATATTTCCTGTTTTCGATTTTAACGAGGTAACCGTTCTTTAGATTAGCCTTTACACACATCAAGGCTTTTTATGAGTGAATTAAAGACTTATCTTCTTGGTCGACTTCGAGATGGTTTCTGCTTTTCATCTATTCGTGGTATTTTGTGTGTGTGTGTAGCGCGTGGTTGAGGTAAATGTTTTTATTTGGCGAGGCGTAATATGCATTTAGACATTTCATAGCTACGTGATCTTTGTTGAATTCGTAAAAAAAGATATTTTTTATATATCAACCTGTTAATACTTGAAGATTTTTTTTATATAAATATTCGTTGAATTCGTGAAAAGAAATATTTCTTATCTCTTAACTTATTAATGCATGAAGATTTTTTTCTATTATTTAGTAATATCATAATATGTAATTTAAAGTGCTTTACCCTGACGCTCTGATATATAATCCCACAGTTATTTTTTTTTTCACTTTTCAGAAAATAATTCCTTTTGATGTGTTATACATAAAATCTCTTCAATTATTGATGAGAAAGTTTGCTTGATGTTATTCAATCTTATCAATATTGTGGATATTATAAAAAAAATTACCATTGACATATTAAGGAAATTATTTTGGTGATTTCAATAATAGAGTATTTAGCAATCTTGTGATTGAGTGTCAGAATATCTTTTTTATAATCATTGATAATTTAATATCAGTTAAGAGTAACTACTGAGTATGTAAGATATTATTACCATCATTATTTTCATAATTGTCATTATTTTCATTGATATCCTTACAATTATTATTTGCTTTTGGGGAATCCTATAGGAAACGTCCTTGTTCGCGACCTGTAAGACGAGAGTTCGAATTCTACTCAAACCCGATAATTTCTAGTAATGTCTGCAATCTCACCTTTGTTATGAGGTAGGGATGGTGGGGTTGGGGGAGAGTCCAACTACCCATTCATCATCAGCCAATGCGGGACACTCCCAGGTCCTAGCTTGGATGGAGAGGGTGATTAAGCGTTGATCATACGTACAATTGGCTACAGGAATTCCTAGCTACACACCACTCTTAGGAAGAAGCACTCTGCCACACCCTTACTGTGCGGCGAGTTCCTGTATGTATTCCTATCCACCACCTCACTTCCATCTCTCCCGAATGCATATGTGTGGGTACTCTACGGGCACTAACGGTGTGACATTATACACTTCCTCAGAGCTAGGGGTGCCAGAAATACCTATGTCCAACTGTACATATAGTTTGTCTATTGGCCAGTGTCCTGTCCCATGCCTTTGCCGTTCATGATTATCTTTGAACCTATGATAATAATATGAATGATAGTAATAATGATGATAATAATAATAATAGTTATTATTATTATTATTATCAATATTATTATTATTATTATTATTATTATTATTATTATTGTCGATAATTTTTTAGCCGAACAACTTTTATTTTCAAATTTAGACTGGTAATTATTATTGTTATTATCATTATTATTATTGTTGTTGTTGTTGTTGTTGTTATCATCATCATCATCATCATCATCATCTCTTCAATACCTAGAGCAATAAGAAAAGAAGTCGAACAAACAATTCACAAGAGACCAAAATAAACGAATGAAAAGCAGAATCAGAAAGCAATGCTTTTCGAAGCAAAAGAAGCTTTTGTTCCAACGAAATGGAGATTTAGTTAAGTAAAAAATCCATAGAGCGGATATTTGGTTATTATTATTATTATTATTATTATTATTATTATTATTATTATTATTAATTGCTAAAAGCATAATAGGTTAGGAAAAATTATTATTCCGTAGCCAAAAGTATTTGAAGTACATGTATTCTTTAGGTAAATGTATTATTCCTTTGCAAAAATTAATTATTCATAGTATTATACGTAGGCAAAAGAGTATTATTCTTTAGCAAAAGGTATTATTCGCCTACTGACGCACTTGCGGATTTAATTGTACTACGATGGTGGCAAGCGGTTGCATATGAAACTTTCAATTATTTTTTAGTTGAAAGCTCTCTTTCTCTCTCTCTCTCTCTCTCTCTCTCTCTCTCTCTCTCTCTCTCTCACATATATGTAAATATACTATATATATATATATATATATATATATATATATATATATATATATATATATATATATATATATATATATATATATATATATACAGTTATATATATATATATATAATATATATATGTGAGAGAGAGAGAGAGAGAGAGAGAGAGAGAGAGAGAGAGAGAGAGAGAGAGAGAGAATGTGTTTGCATTTTAACCACTTTCCCGTTGTGCATGGCATAATGTACTGGCGATGAGAATAGAAATACAAGAGCAATGTATTTGTACACGACTACTTCTCGAAATGACAGTAATGCGATAGAGAGTATTCCATTTTCAGTATTTATGTCGGAAAAACATCTAAAAGCATATTTGTTTGAAGCGAACAGCCTAGGATGACTGTCTCGAGGCCATTAGCTTAATTCAGAGTTCTCTTGCTTGAGGGTACACTTCGGCACACTATTCTATTTTATTTATCTTCATTTGGTTTTGTTGAATCTTTTATAGCTTATAAAGGAAATATTTATTTTAATGTTATTACTGTTCCTAAAATATTTTATTTTTTCTCGTTTCCTTTCCTCACTAGGCTATTTTCCCTGTTGGAGCCCCTGGGCTTATAGCATCCTGCTTTGCCAACTATGGTTGTAGCTTAGCAAGTAATAATAATAATAATAATAATAATAATAATAATAATAATTTGAATTAATTAGTAGCTTCAAATATTGGACGTTTTGGGGTGCCTTTTCCTGTTTAGATAGATATTCTGTAATTTTTATTCCCATTGCGAGTCCAATGATGTCATTCATAAGATGAAATTACACACTCCAATCAGGCCTTTTCACTTATCATTTCGTGGCTATAATACATATTTTATGCTTATCGTGTATCTGTGATTTTTATACACATACACACGTATATATATATATATATATATATATATATATATATATATATATATATATATATATATATATATATATATACACACACAAACAGGATATATATATATATATATATATATATATATATATATATATATATATATATACTGTATGTGTGTGTGATAGTGTGTTCGTATGTTTGTATTTAAATAGATGTAGTTTTAATTGAATCGTCAAAACAGGATGAGCAAACTGGGTTATGTGCACGCACTAACTCACACACTCACACTCACACACACACAGATACACTCGAGTGTATTCTGCTTAGTCTGCACTTAGAAATTATTTTTTTTTTCATCGCATGCAAAATTGTTAAAGGAATTTTCAAGTAGTTCAGAAAGCCTTAAAGTGAGTCCGGAAATTTTAAGAACTGAATTTAGTAACTCGTGCAAAATTTATGAAGGCACTCCTATCTAGAATTTGCATAGTTTGTATTTGGCTTTTCGTTGCATTTTGCATATGCCAATGTTGCAAATGAATGTAAGTAGCGGTGCATGGAAGGGTGTATGAATACGCGAAAACAGGATTATGTAAAATAATATCCTTGATCGGGATAGCAAACGTTCTCTTAGTCGGTGCCGCGATGCTATTTTGCAAGCGACTCTGCAGACTCCAAAATTACGTTGCAAATTGTTTTCCTTAACTTCTGCCGATATCTGCGCCCCCCCCCCCCCCCCATCTCCCTTCGGGTAATCGGACGTAAACAAAGCAGCATCGGAAAGCGCACTGCTATTTGTGGCCCCAAATGAAGTCGGGGACAAATCACTTGGCGAAGGCAAAGTTCGAGCGCATGGTTTATGCAAGAGGCTTTGTTGTGAAAGGCGTGCGTATTGCATGAAAGAGAGAGAGAGAGAGAGAGAGAGAGAGAGAGAGAGAGAGAGAGAGAGAGAGAGAGAGAGAGAGAGAGAAAGCTTTCATTACCAAGTGAAGATAATTGCTAGCATTATATGGTTGATACTTCATTAAAATCCTTCTTTTGAAGAAACTGTTTTATCTGAACTCTTATTTTCTCTTTCTTTTAAAGTAATCCTTGTGATTAATGAATCTTAGACAGACAACAGAGTTGAAAAAGAATTTTGAAATATACAGATTTAAGTCATTTTAGGAGATTGTCTCAAGTTTTCTTTAAGAGATATTATACTTATCTTAGAGCAACACACTCAGTATAATTACACTCACTAAAGTTATTTTGAATCACTTCTAAAATCGTATTAGAATCCACCGCTTACAGTGTGCCTTACACGGATCTCTGTAATGGTAGTCTATTGGAAACATCACTGTTTCGCCGTCAGTTGGACGGGAGTTCGAGCGCCGCTCATGTGGAATGATTTATACCAGTGTCTGCAATCTCACCATCCTTGTGAACTAAGATTTAAGGGTATGGGGCCCCTAGAGATTTACCTGCTAAGGAGTCATCAGCAGCCAATATACATATGTGTGTATATATGTATATATATATATATATATATATATATATATATATATATATATATATATATATATATAAATATATGCGTATATATATATATATATATATATATATATGCGTATATATATATATATATATATATATATATATATATATATATATATATATCCACACATACAGCCAGTGCCAAAACCAATTCTCTACCCATCTAGGATTAGGGAGGGCCAGGCAATGGCTGCTAGTGGTTCAGGAAGTTTATAGCTACGTCCCTTACCTTCCATTTCATTACATTCAGATGTTCTACATCGTCTACGTTTTATATTCGACAGATTTTCTTCAGCATTTTCAAAAATATTTTCTGGGAAAGCACGATGAGAACTTATGAAATGTGACTTACTGTTGGAGTTTATTTAAATAATGATAAAAATTTTAATGATACCAAGGATGATAACAAGATGATAGGTAGTAGGTTGAGATACTACCGCTGGAGAGTTATGGCGTCCTTTGACTGGTCAGACAGTACGACAGTGGATCCTTCTCTGTGGTTACGGTTCTTTCCCTTTGCCGACACATACACCGAATAGTCTGGCCTATTCTTTACAACACTGAGATTACCAAACAATTCTTCTTGTTAACTACTGCACTGCAATTATTCAGTGGCTACTTTCCTCTTGGTAAGGGTAGAAGAGAGACTTTAGCTATGATGAGCAGCTCTTCTAGGAGAAGGACACTCCAATATCAAACCATTGTTCTCTAGTCTTGGGTAGTGCCATAGCCTCTGTACCATGGTCTTCCAGTGTCTTGGGTTAGATTTCTCTTGCTTGAGGGTACACTCAGGCACACTATTCTATCTAATTTTTCTTCCTCTTGTTTTGTTAAAATTTTTATAGTTTATATAGGAAATATTTATTTTAATGTTGTTACTGTTCTTAAAATGTTTAATTTTTCCTTGTTTCATTGCCTCACTGGGCTATTTTCCTTGTTGGGACCACTGGACTTATAGCATCCTGTTTTTCCAACTAGGGTTGTAGCTTAGCAAATAATAATAATAATAATAATAATAATAATAATAATAATAATAACAATGTTAATGAAAATGTGATGTAAATATAACGCTTGGAAATAAGCGCTGTTTATGACAGCATCTCGTCTCGTTTATTCTAAAGCATCGTTGGGAAAAGATTTCTCTGAATTTTGTGGTGTTTTATGGGAATCTTTAAATCGAAAAAACTGGGATTTTCCTAATTTCTGCTCATTGTTAGCCAAGAAATTTACAACTTAATGTTGGACTACGGAAAATTTCTCTCTCTCTCTCTCTCTCTCTCTCTCTCTCTCTCTCTCTCTCTCTCTCTCTCTCTCTCTCTCTGAAGTGAGATTTGTAATATTTCTAATGATAGTGAAGATAGCAGTAACACTTGAATAATTCCTTATTTGTTATTATTATTGTTTTCTCTCTCTATCTCTCTCTCTCCTCTCTCTCTCTCTCTCTCTCTCTCTCTCTCTCTCTGAAGTGAGATTTGTAATCTTTCTAATAATAGTGAAGATAGCAGTAACATTTGAGTAATTTCTTTTTTGTTATTGTTATTGTTTTCTCTCTCTCTCTCTCTCTCTCTCTCTCTCTCTCTCTCTCTCTCTCTCTCTCTCTCTCTCTCTCTCTCTCTCTCTCTAGTGAGATTTGTAATCTTTCTTATAATAGTAATGATGACAGTAACGCTAAGTGATTATCTAATCATGACCTCTTTTTGTTATTATTTTTACTTTTCTTTAGCTATGGTTAGAAATTTAAACATCGAATGTATCAACAAAAATCATAATTGTCACCATCTTTTGTAACATCAGAGGTAACCACGGTGAATATATTGATACTTTTGCAAACGCAGATTAGATAAAATTGAGGATCGAAGATGAAGGCCATAGTGAACAGAACAAACAGGTGATATTGAAGTGATGTAAAGTAAAAAGCAGTTAAAAATTAACTTTCGAGATAAGAACTTGAATTATAAATTTATTTTGAGGGAGAAGAAATTTATCCACCTCCACGAATGAGCAAAGCTGAATGTAACAATAACTATAAGTTTTTTTTTTTCTTTTTTTTTTTTGGTACTCCATGATATGGGAAACAGCTTAATCTACTTTCCCACCGTTATCTCTAAATTAAGGGGTCGGTTGCTTGATGCACCCTCTCTAATGCATTCTAGCAAAGCTATCCCCTTCCACCAAACCCTTTCTCTCCTTATCATCATTCAGCTTATCTAGCCATCTAAATCTGGGAAACGGCTTAATATGGAAATATAAATGTACCGAATATAACATATTTTTTTGTTTAATATTATCCCAGAGAAGTTCAGGAGGAGAACGATACTAGTCACTTATCTCACATTCATCCTCTTAACTCCTGAATTGTGAATGAACCTCTGAGAGGAATAAAACTAACACCATATTAGTCACTTGTTTCATCTGCACAGAAGGCCCATCAGAAGCAAGTCAAACTCCCCTACATACACAGTGCCGGTTAACCATATCTTGCAAACACTCTTGCCCTTGTTGCATATCAAGGATTTTCCTGTTCATTATTGCTTTCACATTATCCATCCAATCCTTTGGGTACCATTATTTCACCTATGGTAACTTCACCCTTATATATATATATATATATATATATATATATATATATATATATATATATATATATATATATATATATATATTTATATATATATATATATATATATATATATATTATATATATATATCTATATATATATATATATATATATATATATATATATATATATTCTTCTGTGTATCACCATATTTCTCGTGTACTAATTAGTATTACGCCCTTTATACTGCACAAGAAGTTTTACCCAACAGCATCATCATTTTTCTTTCATTTGCATTCATCATCCGTACTTTACTTGCACTAAGGAGACATGTTTTAACCATTTATTCCTGACATTTCCATCTGGGCTTCCCCGGATAATTCGTCTCTTGGAATTCTTTTGTATACTCTGTTACCTCTTTTGGATCAATCCTGTGAATCACCTGATTTGTTTTTTACTGTACCATCGTATTTTAATGTATTAACTCCAAGATATCATGTCATCATGCGCTATATTTACTAAAAGATATATGTATGTATATATATATATATATATATATATATATATATATATATATATATACATATATATATATATATATATATATATATATATATATATATATATATATATATATATCCTAATCCTTGTATGCAAGATATATGTTTTATACGTCAGGCTTATTGACCCTAGAATCATAAGGTGATGTGTTTGACAGTATATTCCATCACAGGGGTGAATTCCACAAAACCTATCAATTCAGCAGGTTGATAGAGCAAGATTGCATTTTACTTGCAGAGGGTTAGTCAGTACCATTTGAACGATCAGTTGACAAGGTACTCACCTGAGAGTATCGGCTGTACACAGTGTATTCACGAACCTTTTTGTAATAAAGTGAAAAACCCATGTTCCGATGTCTCATTATCCGTTGATATGGGACATATATGTATGTATGTATGTATGTGTATATATATATATATATATATATAAATTGATCTATCTCTAGTATATTATCTAATTTACTCTCATACTAAACACTTAATCCACACATCGTCTTTCATCCCTTATCAGTTCCTGGCACCTACTTCATATTCTTAATAAAAGTCGTCCCATGCAACATCCATGGTTACTACGTAATGTTATACACCTATAGTTCTCATATTTACCTGCATGCAGTAATACAGTTATTCCTGCACCATTCGTTGGGGGCGTTTTCCAGAGCCAAACATACTTTGCTAACTCAGGTCAGCCCATCAATCACACTATCACCATCACCCTGCAGCACCTCACTTTTAATCCCAGCAGATGGTATCCTTCCATTTTTCAACATCTCAGTCCCCCTTATTACATTTTCAGCTGTCGCTCCCAGAAGCATTCTCTTCCATACACTGACCCTTGCAAGTCCCTCATTCCTCAGCATACCCAGGTTTTTATGTTTCATAATCAGGACATTGGGAGTTAAATGGCAGGACAGGATTAGAAAGGAAACTATAAGAGAGATTGCTTGAGTGCCATATGTGGATGAGATCATGATGAGGGGTAGATGGAGATGGTTTGGGTATTCCCTTCCCACTCCCCAAGAGAGATTAATTCACCAAACGTTCTGCTGTGTTCCACAAGGCACTGGAAGACTTGGAAGACCCAGGCCTGCATGGCTGAGGACGTTGATAGCGTGAAGTAGATGATGATGAATGGAGAAGTACTGATTTAAAAGCTCAAGTTAGAGACGACTGGCGAAATCTATCAGAGGCCCTTTGCGTTAATAGGCGTAGGAGGAGATAATGATGAATCAGTAAATAAATACTCTCCCCCATAGACCTAGGACCTCCATTTGCTTTTCAGCCTTTCTATATATACTCTCCTATAAAAAGCCAATTATTTTCTATAATGTTTCCCTTCACCTGTTCTCCTTTATTCTTATTTGCTTCCTTTTCTCTCTCCTTGTTTCCTTTGCTTACTGGGCTACTTTTTCTTTTGGGGCCCCTGGGCTTATTGCATCCTGCTTTTCCAACTAGGGTTGTAGCTTAGCTAGTAATATTAATAATAACAATAATAATGATAATAATAATAATGAGATTGTGTTCATGTTAAGTTGATTACCTTTTTTGTATTTATGTCTTATTGTTTGTTTATTTGTCTGTTTGTTTGGAAGAGGATTGTTTAGCCTTAGCTCATTATATTTTTATATAGTTCAGTATACTTTTCCTTTCTTTGATGTGCATCTTACTTTAAACTTCAGCCATTATAACCTTTTAGTTATATATTCCTTTCTCATTAGGTTTTTTTTTTCATACATACTCTTCGTTCTTAGTCTTATTTTTGGCTCCTTGAAACTTCAACTTCCACGCTGTCATTAAAAGCTCTTATATCGGCTTCCTTAATGACATTATGAAATATCGATTTAAACTTGATTTATTCGGTGAAATATTTTCTCAGCGTAAATGGGCATTGTTTTAGATAGTTGATAAATGCATGGACATGTAGGAATTAAATTAACAGACAGAAGTAGAATAATAAATAATTCAATAGTAATTGATGGAGATTTTGATTTTATTGTCTCTGACACATGAAATAAAGTTCTTATGAGTAATGTCTATTTTTAGTACTTTCTATTATGGTTTGGTGTTCTGCAATTGCAATTTACTCCTGCTTTTCATCATATTTATATATTTTAGTTTACTTTATATCATCATATTTTTTTGTGTATGTATCATGCGTATTGCTTTATATTAAGCAACACTGCATATCATTTTATAATACTGATATTGTTGGCAGTGTGTGAATGTATACTTTAATGATTAGTAAAGAGGGTAAAATTGGAATTGCCTCGATACTCCAATTGAGAGTATTTGATTTTAGTCAGAAAATATAGTCAATGGGAGATTCTCGTAATTGATGAGACCAGACCCCACCTGAAGAAAACCATGGAACGAAGTCTTGATTATTATTATTATTATTATTATTATTATTATTAGTAGTAGTAGTAGTAGTAGTAGTAGTAGTAGTAGTAGTACTGTTGTTGTTGTTGTTGTTGTTACTACTACTACTAGCTAAGCTACAACCTTAGTTGTAAAAGCAAGATGCTATAAGCCCAAGGGATTTAACAGGGAAAAATAACCCAGTAAGGAAAGGAAATAAGGAAATAAATAAACGATATAAAAAGTAATGAAAAAATAAAATAAAATATCTTAGAAAATATGATTAAAACAGATATATCATATACAGACTATAAAAAGACTTATGTCAGCCTGTTCAACATAAAAACATTTACTGCAAGTTTGATCTTTTGAAGTTCTACTAATAGATTAAAAAGACTTGAA
>NC_090752.1:87030190-87038944 GCF_036898095.1 Palaemon carinicauda | reverse complement strand
ATCGGGTATGTTTGTAGATGGCAGTTGTAGATTGGCTAATTGTCGAAACAGTGGCCTGAATGGCAAAACGTCAAAAGTATTACGTAATTCCAAAAACGTTTGTTATTGGCTGAAATCAATAAGAGTGAAGCCACAAGAGATGAAACAGGTGATTTGAGTGGTTGTCGATAACAAATAAACAAATGAACAAACTCAGGATACTGATGATTGGTGTAGAAGGCAAATATTAAGACGTCATAAAATGACTTCCAATAACAGAAGTTGAAAGGTGGAGCCAACAACCAAAACAGATTGGTTCTATGCGTACGCATTGAGAAGATAAATTTACCACCTACTAGAATAAGATTTACGAATCTTCTACCTAGTAGAATGAGATTTACAGAGCTGCCCGTGCCCATGAAAAGAATAACATTGGACTTAAACTTTTTTAGGTGAACTCGCTAACGTTTTTCTTGATTTTTATAAGGACTAGGCTTTTGCGACAGATAATATTATACAGAAATACTACAAAAGACTTCTTTAACATAGAGAACTAAGTTAAAATACGCTACATTATTAATGTCCATAAATAAAATAATATCTCTTAATCGGTAGTAAAGTTTTGCAGTCGGTCGAAACTTAGTACTAGCATAAAATAATATTTTTGTCTGACAAAATATTCATGTTCATAACAAATCAAAATTTGAATAATTATGACACTGTGGGGAAAATGAAGCAAATATATAAAATTTATATTAAAATCAACAAATCAATTTTATAGGGTGTGTGTGATCTTTGGGTTATCTAGAAAAGGAATTCACGTTAAGGCAAATACTTGAGTAAAAGATTTTAAAATGTTCACTTTGGTTTTATTTACGTGAAGAAAGGTTATAGTCATGAAAAGATTTCTCTATCATTTGCACAGGAAATCAGGCTTAAATCACTTCTTAATATATTTGAAGTGAATGTAAAACTTTGCCCAGATGGCAGCAGCCACAAGAAGAAACAATTTTGTGAAAATACCACAATTTGATTTGAAATGGCTCTATACCATTTGATCAAGTTTGGGATGGCTAAAGCAACTCAAAAAGAGAGAGAGAGAGAGAGAGAGAGAGAGAGAGAGAGAGAGAGAGAGATGCTTTCCTTTCATACTTTTCAACGACCAATTCAAACATTTCATGTAGTATCATTGAACGCGACCCGTCAAAAATATGAGCACACAAACGTACACCAGAAAAACATACTAAACCCTCCATTTCCTAATTACAACACGGCAGTTTTGGCAATTTGTGGGAGATTGGGGTTTCCGGGTGTACCTCTCGGGGTAGCCCCATCTCACCATTGAATTACTAACCCCTTCCCGAAGGACGGGGAGAGACCAAGTAATCAAATGTTTGGCATTGCCGCTTTGCGTGGCAGGAGATTATAATGCTGCTTACCTTTGTCCAAATAACTTTCAGAATGTCGAGGAATACATATTTAGCAAATATTGCTGGAAAATCGAGTTACTAAGTTACCTTCACACATTGGAATCATGTTGAAAACTAGGACTGAACAGATAACGTTAGTGGCGGTATTTTATTTCCGTTATATTCAGCGTGAAAAAATAATAGTTTATGCTTAACAACCTTTTCCAGTCAATCATTAATTCATCTTGGAAAATAATTATCAATAAAAAAGAATTTGCATTGCATATTAGGCAATTCTATCTATTTTATTGTTACTTATTTCGTAATTATTAAATTTATTTTTATTAATACTCTCTCTCTCTCTCTCTCTCTCTCTCTCTCTCTCTCTCTCTCTCTCTCTCTCTGTATCATTATCTATCAGTAAGGTAAATTTGAGACAGATAGAAAGAAAAATAACATTGCTTTGTCTACTTAGAGGCAATTGGGAGTAAGAGTAAGAATTAAAAGAACGGCACTTCCCCCACGAACTCCTCTCTCTCTCTCTCTCTCTCTCTCTCTCTCTCTCTCTCTCTCTCTCTCCATCATTAACCATCTGAAAACCTGGAGAACTTCCCCCTCCCCAAACTTCCCTTGTGCATAAACCATAAGTTTATCTGTTGTCTTGAGGTGAAGCCATTTCGTACCGCCCTCATTCATATCCCAAATGTCCTGAGACCTGACCGCTGCCTCTCTCCTTGTTTGTGTCCGGTAACTTTGGAAACTCAGAGTTTGAGGCAGAAGGGCCTGGCGCGGCGCCTTTGGCAAAGAAAGACTTTGACAAAGGGCCTATGTCACTGGAAAGATATTTCGCGAAGTTCGGGCGATTTTTCTCGGGAATTTGAAACACCCGTGGGTATATAATTTTACTAGACAGTGTTCTCTCTCTCTCTCTCTCTCTCTCTCCTCTCTCTCTCTCTCTCTGTGTACGTATATATATGTATGTATATATATACATATATATATATTATATATATATATATGTGTGTGTGTATGTGTCAGAATACCAGAAAACTCTCAATCAATCAATCAAAATCTCTCTCTCTCTCTCTCTCTCTCTCTCTCTCTCTCTCCATTCTGTGTTTCTTTTGCTGTCTCGCCATATTTATTTGTATATATCATGTTTTAACAATGTATTCAGCGTCATTCCTACGAGGATTGACGACACCATATTACTCATTACATTCAAATTTTTATTTTCCTCAGAAACTCTAACCAGAGAAACTAGCCAAACTTGGCTTTCAATAAGCATTACAATATGTACAATTGGACACAATCGTCCCTGGTACACCTCACAAGAAAGAAGTGCACCCTGTCACACCCTTACTTCTCGGCGAGTAACCAAACAGATAGTGTAGGGAGAGATGGCACGGTTGGTGGACGTGGCTATACAGAGGAACTCCCCGCACAGTAAAGGTGTGGTTGGGTGCAGTTCTTTAGAGCAAGGTGTACCAGGAATTCCTGTGTCCAACTGTACGTGTACCTTCCACTTCTATATTAGGTTATGATCTATTCCTCAAGACCCTGAATGAAACACTTCCTTGACTGGGTCAATGATACAGATCAATTCAATAAGAGAAACTTATGCAAAGTTGAAATGGATGTGCAAAGTTACAAGAAGAGATATGTGACAAAATCCTGGCTAACAGAGCAATGCCCTACAGACTGACCATACATACATATGATCAGCGTAAAAGCCGCTTACAATCCAAGCTAGGACCAAGGAGGGCCAGGCACTGCCTGCTGATAACTCAGCAAGTAGACTTATAGGCTCACCCAAACCCTTATCCTTACCTTACGAGGTTGGAGAGGTTGCAAACACTACATGAATCTATCGACTTTGAGGGGGACTCGAACCCGAATCCGGCGGTCGCCATGAGGGGACGTTTCTACTAGTCTACCAGAACCCCTCTGTAGGCCAGGTGCCAAGAAGCCCTGAAATTTGTTAGTGTGACACCTCTCATGATATAACAGAGTAAGGGGGGTTGAAAACAGCCAAACTATTCGGACCAGTATTTAATTAAGGTTAAGCAAAGGCTTTAATAACCAATGGTGGATATTGGTGGCTTCACTCATAATATTGGTGTCAAAAATCATTCGTAAAACAAATTTGAGGGTCTTGCACGATAAAAAAATAAAAAATGCGCAATTTTTGGACATCGCATAAACCCATCAATCGCTATAAGTAGCATGATGGGTTTATTTCAAAATATTAAACTAAACACTAAAGAAATGTCTTTAAAAATTATATAAACATAAATAAAAGTACTTCATTGCAGCTACCTTAGTTGTATAACAAACATTATTGGAGGTTTCAGTTTAATTAGATTTGATCTGAGAAATTTGCACATGAATTTGCGCTAGGACCGGGGAGGTCATGCAGAACCAAAATTAAAAGTTGGAAGAGGAAAAGGAAAGGGGGGGGGGGGAAATTGAAAGTAAAATACAAAACTTGAAAACTAAGTGCGGTTTAGTGGACCCTTACAGTAATGCCTACATTCCATCGCGTGAGGTGCACTGACAGCATTAAATCCTCTGCAAAGTTCCCTATTATCAATTTTAAATATATTTTATATCTTTCATGCTTTTACCTGGAAAATTAAAAAAAAAATGAAATGGAGCTGTCTTTACGCCAATTTATGATTACCAGACATTTATCTATTACTATCAAAGTTATACTGAAGTCTGGTATTGAAAAAAAAAGAAAAAAAATAAAGCACTCAATAATATAAACATTTATTCGAGAGTATAAGCACTTTGTATTTGCATGCACGCAAACTGAGACACATTTATACGAAGACGTGAGAGACGGAGAGAGAGAGAGAGAGAGAGAGAGAGAGAGAGAGAGAGAGAGAGGGGCAAAGTGCCCGCAGAAATAGCAATTCCCATAATTGGAATGTTCTGCTTACTCAACCTCCTCTAGCGTCATTTTATTCCCAAATTCAAAAGTGAGACAAAAATCAGACTTTCATTTCATGGTGGAAGAAAAAAGCCCAACTGGAAATAACCGAGGGATTAACTTTTTATTGAAAGGAATCTCAGCACTTTCAGGATTACAGGATTACATTGGATCCATTTGCTTATTTGGATTGTTGTTGGTGATGGTGGGATACAAGGATGTATGTTCCAATTATCCACATATATGATAAAAAAAAAACATATCTACTTATAAAGTTAATATTTCTTTCCGGTACGGGAGAGGGAGTAGTCATACCCTCATGAGAGGGGGTACCCCGAGATATACACTCAGAAACCACAATTTCCCACAAATTGCCTAAACTGCCAAGTGCGTCCATATCTTTCTAAATATTTCGCCTTCATTTTTGACATCTCTGGTCTATTAATAGTTGTATTTATTTGTATTTTTAATTATGTCTCAAATGTACTCTATTGATAAGCCGCTGGCAAAAAGATTGAAGAAAAAAAAGAGAGTATCATTAAAACACCATTCAAATCAATATAAAGGAAGAAAAAATAGCCAAGAGAATATAATAATGAACAATTAATTAAGAGTTTTTATCAAAACCGATTGGCAGTCTGTTTTGAATAATAATTTTTAAATATTTTCCCTGAAATAATTCCTGAGCTTATCCAGCCACAAATGGCAATTCTAAAGCAGCAACAAGAATATGTCCCCTTGCAGCCATGTCAGTAGAAATATTTTAGGATTGAAATTGACTCCCATCTTTCGACCTATTTCTTTTTGGCAAATGGAAAGCGACGCCCAAAGCCCAAACATATCTCTCTCTCTCTCTCTCTCTCTCTCTCTCTCTCTCTCTCTCTCTCCAGGAGTGCTCTGTGAAAGTTTAATCGCTATTCTAGAAAACTAGAGCTTGATTCAGACCAAGCTCCCAGCACAATGTATGATTTGGAATCTACATTCCTTTGCCACTGAATATTTAGAGAAGGATTATGACTGAACTGAGCGTCATGCCCAGCTCCACGAAACTGCTTATATATATAGCCTATATATATATATATATATATATATGTATATATATATATATATATATATACACTGTACATACTCGTGTATTATTTTAGTATTATTATTGTTATTATAAGCTAAGCAACAACCACAGTTGGAAAGGCAGAATGCCATAAGCTTAAGGGCTCCAAGAGAAGTAATGACAATTAAAATAAAACATTTTAAGAACAGTTATAACATTAAAATGAATATTTCATATATAAACTTTAAAAACTTGAAAAAAGGAGGAGCTAAAGAGTCTCTTCTACCATTACCAAGAGGAAAGTAGCCACTGAACAATTACAGAACAGTAGTTAACCGCTTGGTAAAGAAGAATTGTTTGGTAATCTCTGTGTTGTCAGGTGTACGAGGACAGAGGGGAATGTGGAAAGAATAGGCCAGATTATTCGGTGTCTGTGTAGGCAAAGGAAAAATGAGCCTTAACCAGAGAGAGGGATCCAATGTAGTACTATCTGGCCAGTTAAAAGGAAAAATAACTCTAGCGGTATTATCTAAACGGGTGGTTGGTGCCTTGGTCAACCTACTACCTGTAAAACTACTACTCGTATACATATATCAAGTAAAGACAAAATAGAAAAGCAGTAGTAATAAAATAAAAATGAGAGATTTGATCAAGACATTAATTCATGTTTACGAGCATCCTTCAGAAATATACGCAATAGACCAAAAAATTGTGCAGATATTCTCTCCATTACAACACGGGAACGTAAATACAGTTGGCTTATGTACTTTCCCCATACAAAGTGCCTAAACCAAATCTAGCATCCATCCACACCTTCCTTACTGCCTGATACCTAACGAAAGTTATTTATTGATATAATCAACTAATTATTCGTTTGTACAGTATATTTACTTGACTGATTATTTACTCTGTGTGTAAATTTCACCTCTACTATAAAGACAAATCACATGATAACACTGATGAAAAATTTGTTCAAAACTGAAAACATTATTATTCGAGCCTTATTTCTCTCCTGTCACGCTCAGGGGGTAGAAATAGAGGGGGTTTACAGCCAAAATATTCAATCGGAAAACCATACTTTCCCATAAATTGCCGAACTGGTTGTAGATAGGATTGGGGGATGAGTTGAATCTGTGTGTGGTTGTGTGTATGTGTGTGTGTGTATCATCTAGATATTTAGACGTAATTTTTGACGGATCAGGTAGTACACTAGTTATGTAAATGGACAAGATCACTTCGCTCTTAGGTCGGTGCAAACCTGGAAAATCTCGAATACCACTTTAAATTTCCTTCATTCCTTTATTCATCAAACCATCAGTTTCAGGAATCAACGAGCCGGAAAAAAAAAGCAATAGCAGTGGGACGGAAGCAGTGACGGTTGTTTCGCTCGTCTGTATAAAGTTAATTTCCCAAGAGACGTATTGCTCAGGCCAAGGAAAGGCGACATATGTTTACTGTATTAGGCAATTTATCTCCATTCCGACTTGCATTTATACGAGGGAGAGAGCTTGTTACAGAGATCTACTACAGCACATGCAAAATTATTATTAGATTAAAATTAAAAGCATTTGCCTGAGCAGAATTTTCCCCGGGCTGGATTTTTAGTAGGAAGTACTTTACCAAAGAGAAAATGATAGTTTTACTTTTAGGAATATGAGATTTCTTTCATGGATATGGGCTATTTTTCCCTATTGGAGCCCCTGGGCTTATAGCATCTTGCTTTTCCAATTAGGGTTGTAGCTTGGATAGTAATAATAACAATAATAATTAGTAGTTGAATGATGAACGTGGCAATGACTGCTAAGTCTTTATATCTATGAAACCGTCCCTTGCTAATAGAACGTCTTAATTTGGAATATAATTAGTGTATATATGTATAAAGGTACACAAACATTATATATATATATATATATATATATATATTAATATACATACATACATACACATATATAATACAAACATTATATATATATATATATATATATATATAAGTTAAAAGCATACATATATACTATATATACACACACAAATCAATAAATAAATATATATATATATATATATATATATATTGCAATTCCAGTAATTTTTCTTGAAAATCTATATTCATAAACAACATACGGAAGGCATAAAGTTTTAATATTCTAATAACCTTTCAATTGCACTAAAATTTCAGAAAATACAGATAAAGAATTAAATATTTAACTAGTGCGCAGACCTCCGCCGAAGCACCTTATTTCTCGACCTTAATCTTGACCTTTGAGCTTGTACCTCAACATGTATTAAGTGGCGTGGATTTTCATACACTTAAATATGAACCAAGTTTGAAGTGTCAGTGACAACGATGTCCAAATTACGTGAATTTGGACCATTTTCTTGACCATGACCTTCAAAAAAAATTAATAATCCCCAGCTTTTAACACAGGTTTAACACTTTACAAGTTTCCTCACTCTACGGTTAGAATTGAGGTCATGAAGCTGTTCTTAAACAAACAAACAAACAAACACACATACAAACTCACGAATATGGGCGAAAACATAACCTCCTTCCAACTTTGTTGACAGAGGTAAAAATCACCACCTCCCCCAAAAACCAGTTTCCCATAGACCACGCATCTACCAGTAACGATAGTAGTGCCAGAGATATCTCTTCCCTGAAAGACCTCAGGCATCGTTGGATCAATTTCCCGTAGTCTTGACGACTGCTGGAAATATCCCATCCATTTCTGTCCATCGCCATCGCTCAGGGAGGAGTTTCCGCATTGGCTAGATTACCACGGGTCTATCGCCCGGTCTCATTTCCTCTGGTCATGAACCTGCCGGGTTATTTCACGTTTACTTTGGGGGGTAATAAGGATAATATATATGCAGTATGTGTCCACGCCTCGTTTGTGAAACGAATTTGGTTGAGTAATCGACCTGTGTGTGTCTAAATGGTGTGACAATATATATATATATATATATATATACATATATATATATATATATATATAAATTCATAAAATTTATGTGTATGTGTATATACATAGGTCTAAATATCATCATCATCATCTGCCATTATATATATATATATATATATATATATATGTATATATATATATGTGTGTGTGTGCGTGTGTGTGTGTACAGTATATATTTATTGAACGGATATGTGTATGTATAAATACATATGTCTACATATCATCATCACCCATTACCAGACCACTGCAGGACAGAGACCTCAGATGTCTTTCCACTCGCGTCTGTTTATTGTCTTTCTATACCAGTCTAGACCCGTAAATTTTCTTAGCTCGTCAATCCATCGTCTACCGTCCCTTATCCTGCATCTTTTGTAATCTCTAGGAACCCATTCTGTTATTCTTAATGTCCATCTCTTATCAGTC